>NC_051176.1:189357980-189543624 GCF_013339695.2 Rhipicephalus sanguineus
CATGGAATTTTGAGTAAATTATGTATTTTTAAAAATTCACGAAAAACGCTGCGTTTTTGAAAATTAGTCAAATTTGGGACGCTATGACTACTTCTGTGAACATCTTAGCTTGTTCATATTTGCAGTATGAATAGGCCTTTATGCGAATAATGAACCTCTGCATTTGTATTTCTCTAATAATTTTCAAAGTAGTAAATTTTCATGCTCGAAACACCAAAAAGAGAAAAGTGCTCCTCCATTCAAAAATCTATAATATAAAAAACCCAATCTCAATTTTGTTCAAAGTCCCTCAAAATGTTCTCAAAGGACTGCAGAATGATATTATGAAAAAACATGTTGCATCATTTTTATTACAACAAAAGCACAAAATGTCAAACATTGTGTTTCCAGAGCGTGGTGGCTACTGCGCAAAGGACATCTCTAGTAACAAGAAAATACAGTAACACGTCTTTTTTTCTTTTCTGAGCTTCGCTAAACAACAGTAATGATCTATGGTCGGAAATTGGGAACTGTTTTGTAAAGAAAAAGACCGTTCCAATTAAATGCATTCGCGTGGTTTGCGACTTCACGCCAGTGTTAGACATCCCTCAGTCCACAGTATGCACTTTCAGTTGTAGCCTCCTTTTCTTTCATCTATTTCAGTTGAGTATAATTCATATCTTGAGTGCTAAAGAACGCATTCCCTCCATGCGTCTCTTATGATGATGTGCTGTGCCAGAATTGAGAGATTGGTATAAAAGCCAAGGTCTCTTCATGAATGGAAATGAATTTCTGGAGAGCGGTCGCCAAGAGGTGTGGTTTTTGTTGACCCAAATGTGTACGTTGTCAAACTTTATGTGATCAATGCAGAGTTTAAAAAGAATCGATTACGTGAAGATTGGTGGCAGCAGTTCTGGCCACGGACAAAACACGTTTTCTTTGCATTGCATCTGCTTTGTTTTGCATATCCTTCTCTCTCTTGAACGAGTGCTGGCAGATCTGGTTTCCCTCTTGAATTGAGCGCGCATCCTGCTTCATGACCCTCCGCAGAAGTGTCTCGACCCGATATCTTCTACGTAACGAAAATTCTGCTGCAGCGGAATTTTCTTTTTGTGCACCATGAGGCAGCCCGTACAAAATCTCGGCCATGGCTATAACGCCTACCCATAGCCACCTTCAGAGCGTAGGATAGTGATCGCATCAAAGTGAAGCACAATTTGGATGCTTAACTTCTATCTCAGGTGGTGTTTGGCTGACTGGCACAGCCGTACTCGTTGCTGTCGTCTGCTCAGGCGGGTGTCTATCGCGCCGCCCTCTGCACCTGTCCGCCTAACGCATGCTACTCCGTTTACACGAGTGCTTGTAGCGCGGGCCACACGATCCGCACGGTGCGGATCCAGAGACCGGGCGGGAGAGCGACGAGCGGTGAAAAATGTGTCGTGTAACCAACGCAATCGACACCCCAGCTTTTTCTCGTGCATAGCGACAAAGCCTGGCAAACGATGTGTGGCTGCTGTGTTTAGGTTGCACTGCGGTACTCGCCGTTCACCACTGCCGCCATTTGCGATTTCTCATATTCTTACAATGCATGATCGACTCAGCTACACATATTTCGCGTTTAGCTTCGTTACTTTTATATAAGCGCATTTACTAAAAAAAATTATCCAGAGGAATGAAAATGTCCGTGCTGACCGTCGACGAGGAATGTAAGTGGTGTCGCAAATGCATTTAATTGGAACGATCTTTTTTTTCTTCACGAAACAGTTCCCACTTTCCAACAATAGATCATTACTGCTGTTTAGGGAAGCTCAGAGAAAGAAAAAAGACGTGTTACTGTATTTTCTTGTTACTAGAGATGTCCTTTACGCAGTGGCCACCACGCTCTGGAAACACAATGTTTGACATTTTCTGCTTTTGTTCTAACAAAAATGATGCAACATGTTTTTTCATAATATCATTCTGCAGTCCTTTGAGAACATTTTGGGGGACTTTGAACAAAATTGAGATTGGGTTTTTTTTATTATAGATTTTTGAATGGAGGAGCACTTTTCTCTTTTTGGTGTTTCGAGCATGAAAATTTAGTACTTTGAAAATTATTAGAGAAATACAAATGCAGAGGTTCATTATTCACATAAAGGCCTATTCATACTGCAAATATGAACAAGCTAAGATGTTCACAGAAGTAGCCATAGCGTCCCAAATTTCACTGATTTTCAAAAACGCAGTGTTTTTCGTGAATTTTTAAAAATACATAATTTACTCAGAATTCCATGAAATGATAAGTGCTATTTCCTCTTTACTTCTACTTCCGCCAAAAGGAAAGATATTTGCAATATATAGCTTGAGTAGCTGCCAGCATGGTTCCGAAGTTACGAAAACGCATTCTTCGTAAAATGGTCGTCGTCAACCGGCGACACTTGTCGAATTTTGCTGTGTTGAAAAAAATTTTTATTTGAAAACGAACTGCGATTTCGTGCTGTGCAATCATATGTGCACAACATACAAAATTATCAGGAAAATCGGAAACATCAAATATACACCCTTTTTCGATCTTTCGTGGAATCGACCAGCATAAATTGCGGTAACGGTACAAGAATCGCTGTGTAGCGCTAACGCTTGCGTCATCGTTTATTGTATCATTTAAGCGTTTGTCAAGCCATGGTCAACGAAGCGAGCAGTGCAAGAAAACAAGCAAGCAAGTCGTACTACCGGTTATAAAAATAACCGCCCTGTAGGAGGAAACGCGCCACTCCGGACTTCATTAACGTGGTCGAAGTCACGGGTTGTTGACTGTCGTATTACGTTAAGTCTTCACGGGTAAAACCAGCGCTCACGCCACCCAAGTGGTACGGCTTCCCGTCCTTCTCGGTATGTTGCTGCTTCGGGGAAGAAAAAAAAAAGAGTTAGCCTTGAATTGCACACAAGGAAACCAATGTGACGCATTGAGTGGCGCTACGTACCCACACATTAGAACACTCTTTATGTCCAATTAGTCAGTTGGGGGAAACAATTACCACCCACACTTATTATTACCTGTGTATTTCAGCCAGGCCCGTAGCCAGGAATTTTTTTCGGGGGGGGGGGGGGGGGGGGGGGGGGGGGGGGGGGGGCACTTGCTGAAAGCCTTGACTATTTGAGAAAAACGCCGATTTTCATTATTTATGTTCGGTAAAACACCATGTATCATAAAAATTTCGGGGGTGGGGGGGAGCCCCCCCCCCCCCCCCCCACGGCTACGGGCCTGATTTCAGCTAACGTACGACAACGGTTTTTTTTGTTTCATTCTGCAGTGTTGTCTCCTCTTTACAGCCGCACTCAGTATACATGACACTGTATAGTGTATGCCACGACGCAGGTAGAGCAAAGCTATAGCATTCGCTCAATTCCTCAATGAAAAGTACACTGTGAGGAAAACATGCTCAAAAAGTGCGGAAAGCTACGTTGAAATGAATTTATGAATTTTTCAGCGCTAGTTTCTCGTCCTGTTTGTGCTGACTCGCTTATTATTATTATTTACTAATTTTCCGATGGGGAAGCACTCTCACAATGATTGTTTGATATTTAACGCGTGTTTATACTTTGCACGTCATCTCGATGTGTCAGAAGTAAAGTGTCTTTCGAAAACGAATGTGGTTTTAATTCTTCGTAGGTAACGACAGCTCATTAAATTTTAGTCGGCTATGTGCCGGGCATAGACAGAAAGAGGGAATAAAAACGGCAAAGCGGGAACGTGTAATGCAATATTCTGCACTATAGAAATGGAAAATGGTAAATGTCATTCAGTGAGAAGAAGCGAAACTATCTAAAAAATCTTTTCGCACGAGCACGACGAACACTATTGATCCTAATGCTCTTTAAAAGAAAAATGCCCCCTATAGCAGGTTTAGACAAACTTCGGGCTGATATTGGCTGGAACCACGTTCAAACAATTGCATTTTCCGCGAGTGTATAGTGCTCAAGCTTGTACAGCGTGCTGCACAGCACTGGAACAAGGGCAATCACATCGAAGGTGCTCAATCTTCTCTCTTAACTCACGAAACTCCGGCCGTTTTGACGAGGAATCAGTGAAGCATACTGCAAGCCATAGACGGTAGATGGCAGCGTAGGTCGGTAAAAAGTGTGGAGCTCACTCAGACTCACTCATAGAATATATTTTGCAGTTAGGGCTCACTCGGACTCAGACTCACCAAAATTTTCCTCGACCGGACTCAATCGGACTCGAACTCACCAAAATATTAATCACTCGGACTTACTCAGACCCAGACTCAGACTCAGGGCTCGATCTCAGTCTGAGTGAGTCGACTCATGAGTCCATTAGCGTATAATTAGCTTTTTCGACCAAGATGTCAATGCACTTTAACACCAATATCTCCCATAATCGGTGCTCTACCTGTCGCCTTATGATCCAGTATCTCCAAGTGCCAGTTATCAGTGGTCGCAATCCAGTAAGGACAGCTTTATTGAGAGAGATGACTCGCACGAAATATTTTTATCAAAAACTTCCCGTGATAGAGTTTGCAGGGGGGGGGGGGGTCGATGTACCCCCCCCCCCCGCCCCCAACCTCCGCCTCCGTAACTCACGCCTCTGATCAATAAAGATTGAGCTCGCGTATGAGCGCTATTGCGTCGAAGTATGTGAGTACACACGTGAGTCGACATAAGGCTGATAGTAGTGCTGAAGTTGAGTAGATAGGACCATCAAGAAATGTGGAACTCACTCATGAAATATATTTTGGGCATGGGGCTCACTCGGACTCAGACTCAACAAAATTTTCCTCAGCCGGGCTCAGTCGGACTCAAGCTCACCAAAATATTGCTCACCCGGACGCACCCAGACTGAGACTCACGGCTCGATCTGGGTCTGAGAGAGTCTGAGTGAGTCGACTCATGAGTGAGTTTGCCGACCTATGGATGACAGACACGTCATATCGTGGAAAGCCTTGCAGAAGGTGGAGCTGTATGTGGGGACCAAGTGAACAAAGGTGTCTGCTAGTGTAAGTCCCGCGAATTCCAATGTAAACCCACCTGCAACCATGCGGAGACTAAGCAGGGCGGGAGCGGGAAGCAATGATGGGCTGGTTGTCCTCCACATCCTCTGCCTGCTATCCCTTCTGATGAACGTGTTGTGAGACATCATTTTCAGTTAGGCCAACACCTAAGGCACTGTAAAACTTCACGGCGCTCTGTTCAGCAGCTTCTGAGATGTGTATTACATGGGTGAAAGGATGTGTAAATTCTTCAGAAAGTTTCTGCATATATTATCCTCAAAGAGAATATTTGTTTTTAGTATTTTTTTGCAAATTTTATGCAACGTGAAGACAAAACTTTTATTCTGTTGGCATATATATTGAAGTCATCGCATCGAAGACATCCGAGTGGAGTGCACGACATGAGAAATGCGCACTGATGACAATTTTCTTCGGGTTTAGTAGTAATTTGACAAATCGGATTGCATAGAGCGTGAGTGAGTGAGTGAGTGAGTGAGTGAGTGAGTGAGTGAGTGAGTGAGTGAGTGAGTGAGTGAGTGAGTGAGTGAGTGAGTGAGTGAGTGAGTGAGTGAGTGAGTGAGTGAGTGAGTGAGTGAGTGAGTGAGTGAGTGAGTGAGTGAGTGAGTGAGTGAGTGAGTGAGTGAGTGAGTGAGTGAGTGAGTGAGTGAGTGAGTGAGTGAGTGAGTGAGTGAGTGAGTGAGTGAGTGAGTGAGTGAGTGAGTGAGTGAGTGAGTGAGTGAGTGAGTGAGTGAGTGAGTGAGTGACCAAAGTTCAGGTGGGAACCTGCACTTTGGACACGTCTTGGTGCCAGCAGTACTCGGCCCATATGCAGTAATCATCCGATGCGGCTACGTGCGTATATGAACAAATCTAGCAGGTGCCCTTCATAGACTGCAGTAGCTTCAACAATAGCCATTTTATTCTCATAGTTCCCGATACGTGCAGATCAATTACGAGAATACACACCATCGAATCCTCACAGGATGAAAAGACCGCACCCTAAGAGAGGTCTGTGTGTATGCTTAAAGCAAGTGGCCTCCTTTGTGTACGAAGGGTGATCGACTCAAGCGAGACGCGTATATACAAGACCGGCGATTTTTACGAAGCGAAACTGATGCGAGAGATACGTGCGTGCAAAGGCAAACAAAGCAGAAGCGCCACTTGGGCTTAACCGCAGCCCTTCAGTATAATACACGGGCGATTCGTGCTTATCGAAACGTGTAGTGCTTGACAAAACAGAGATGACGTTCCCGGCTCTGCCACTGTTGAGCCCGTCCGAGTCTTCATCGCAAAAAGGATAAATAGAGAGCTTCGTGCGCTGCGCGAAGAAAGCGTTCCGAATTTTCCTCCTCTTTATTTTCTTCATTTAAAGCAAGATTGGCAGGTGATAAGCGGTTACGCGGGCTGTCGTCTATCGCTTTACGGAGTCGAAAGCGTTCTCCTTGATTTTCTTTTCTTCTTTCTTTTTCGTCTCTCGAAAGCTTAGCCCAGTGGGCAGTTCCTTCAGCCAGTCGAGGATGACGCCTCGAGCCGTAAAATGAGCCCGGGCGGTTCTTTTTTTTTTTTTCGATCGATCGGGCACAGAGTTATCGCGGTCTATAGCGCGCTAGGCGAGCGTCGCGCATCGGGGTCGCGCACCGCTGCCGAAGACTTTTTCCTCGGCTGCTATTTCGAGGCCGACTATGTTCGAGAAAGACTCGCCGGTATACATTTCTCTGAGCCCCCCCCCCCACCCCTATATGCGCTTCTTTATTTACTTTGTCCCACACTTTATATACGAGCGTTTTTCCTCGTCTTATAACCGCACGAGAGAAGAACGTCTGCGCAATGAAAGCTATAGTATGCCTCCATCGCCGCAACTGGTCTCGCGGTTAAACGGGAGCAGAGTGATCTCCAGGTGCGGTTTCTTCGGCCGCAGCCTGTATGGAGGCTTTATACTGCAATACGCACGGCGCCAGGGACAAGAGCCGTGCCTCGCTACTCTTGTGAGCGCGCGCTGTTACACCGCGAGCAGGACAACGGAGAGCACGGGACGTGGATACCTTAAATAAAGAAGAATCGATGCTGAGAGCAGATACCCGACCCCGTTGTTCAGCTTTTATTCGGTCTATAACGTAGCTTTTGGGCACCGACGTTTTCTTGCACTGAGCTGAAGAACGTGTGCTCACGTACTACTTGTGTGTGTCTGTGTGTGTTAACTAACGCAACGTCAGCTTAAATGAAAGCCATTTCGGCAGTTCATCAGGGGAGTCTTCTTAGTCCCTTACACTTTTTAACGTGTCCATAATTGACGCCGGGTACATTTATAGCGTTCCTAAATATGTTACATACGCTACGTAAGCATTTGTGTAGCCTGTTCGTACCCCGATGTGGTCTTATTTTCAAAGGCATTACTTTTGATGACACACAGCGGATAAAACTATGGAAACTTACGAGTTGCCGTTCTACATATAGGGCTTGAAAACAATAAACAATAATTTGCCGCGTTTATTGAATGAATTACATGCACCGGGTAGATATTTCACGACTCAGACTATATGATTCGAGTACGCATTTCATTAAGCAATCCTCTTATGTTCATAGTAATATTCCTAGTGCTTTTCCAAGGTATTCTGTGTTCACAACTTGTAAAACTTCGAAATCTAAAGTCGTCCGTTATACATATACTAAACTTTTCTTGCGGTTGATGCCAATCCTTTATAGGTTCTCATTGCTTATTATGCACGGTATAACATATAAGCTTATGCATTAACTCAGTACACGTGCATGCAATGTTTGTCTTATGTGTTTTTATATGCGGTGCCTTCGTTTTCTTTCTTTGGTTTAGTTGTTTCATTGCGTGCATGTGTGCGTCTTCTGTCGTGCTTTGCTGTTTCATGCTGTCAGGTGCCCGAGGAGTTCTCACGGTCGTCTCTGTGCGATTTTTTTTACTCACACTCCTCCATCCTTAAATGAGAAACAAACATTTATTAATTGATCTATGAATTTATCAATTTCTGAGCGAAAACAATTGTATATCCGCCTCGGTAGCCATTCGTCTAATCACTTGCACACGCTTACACCCATTAATTGCGCATATTAATTTAATGATCTTCCTCTTTTTCTACAGGCTCCGCGTGTTGGCATGAGTATTCCACAACGCAAGCTTGGTTCGTGACTTTGATGATGTGTGCGTCAAGCTCGCTGCATTATTTCTTTGTAAGCCTCATGTATATGACACATTATGCTTAAGTATAGGGTTTAGGACCATGACAAGCGCGCAGTGCATTTGTAGCATTCCAGCGTTTTTGTGGGCCTCTGTATCTATCATACATGTCTTTAAAATTGTTTGCTTGTGTCTCCGTCTATCATATTTTGTTCCCTCTATACCCTTTCTCCACCACAGTGTAGCCAGCCGGCCTAAGTACTGGCTAACCTCCCTATTTTCCCGTCTATTGCTACCCCCTCCCCCCCTCGTACGATGCGAGGAAACATCCTCTCTATGTTAGGCGGCAATGCAGTGGTGACCGTACCATGTACGTGACACATTCATAGCACCTCGGCAGCACCTCGGTCTCGTATCTCTACACATTCGCTGTACAGGGTTATCGTTGATCGTCTAATTTTCCACGTGTGGACGTGGAAGTCATTCAGAATCATCGGGTATAGAGCATGGCAGCAGGATACTCGGAGCTGCGCAGCGGGCGTCTCCACTCTGCCTCTCGAATCGCAGTAACCGCGCGTCAGTGACCGATGATCCTTGAACTAACAGCGCGCAGCGAGAGAGGTCGTCGATCGGCACACACACGCGGGCGCACACACCGTCTCGCACGCGCACCTCGCCGCAGACGTGCAGCGCAGTGGGCAGCTGCCGCGCTCGTGGCTGTCAGGTGGCGGTGCGAGTACCGGCTCTGCAGCGTCAACCCCATTCGGGGCGATTCTGGAACGCCGAGGACACGACTCTCGTCAGCCAAAATAGCATCCTCGTTTCGACCGGCGCTTCGTGAATCGAACAGCCTCTCGAGTGACGGACTCACGACAGCCGCAACGGCGGTTGCAGACGCGCTCGTATCGATGCTAGAGAAACCCGCGCGGCGCGAGACAAGCGCGCTGCCGCGACGAATCGCTGCGCGGCCGACCGCCAACGAGTGCGCTACAGGTGTGCCTACCTGTTCGGGCCAAATCGCGAAGAGTGCCGGCTACTATTTCCAATTTGTGACACGCCTCCGACCGAGGTCGGCTTCCTAAAGCGCGCGCTAGCCGATAAAGCCGCTCGAAGAACGCTTGTCTCAACAACTGCAGCGTCGCCTGCGGGGAAAAAAAAAGATCTGTGAAACGGGCTGGGCTCTTTTCTTTTTATTTTGTCTCTCTCTCTCTCTCTCATCTTGCGCACGAACAGAATTAAGGATCGTTGGGCTGGCGCAGTTATTTTCATGCTTCCGAAGACAGCCTTCCACCGTGCAGAACGCATACGAGCATCGTGCCTTTTATGTCAATTCGTCACAGAATTGCGCTTCGAGCGCGCACGTCACTCTAGCTGTATGCGCGCCTGCGTCTATCGAGTGTGGACGGATGGCTGTCAGCGCCTTCCATTTTTGGTCGGCACTCTCTTCGTTTCCACCGCTTATTTCTCGTGACCTATGGCGACTTTTCCTCGTGCATCGCGGCTTTCCGGGCTCCCTTCGTGCGGCACTCAAATACCGCGCATAAACGACGGGCTCATATTGGGCGAACGGGATGATGTGCAGTGCATGCTGTTTCTATATGCCTCCGTCCCACCGGCAGGGGTTGACGCGAAGCTACGTTCTTAAGCAGTTCTGGTGATTCCCTTCATTTTTTTTTTTTTTCTATTTTCCGGCGCTCCGCATGCCGGAGATTCGTTCCTTGAAGCTATTTTACAGTCGTTACAGTGGTAACTCTGCCCAAAATGTACCCAGACCTCTTATCTCACACCCATTAGGATAACTAGGTCAACTCCATTAGGGTTTCACTCGTTCTTCGAAGAACATCATCACCGGCTCCCATCGTTTCTTAGCTTACGACGTCGAGCACAAACCGAGTGTTCACCGCAACGTAACCGGCTCGGCTGCCCGTCGGGTAGTTGATCGAGAGACATTGTGCGATGTTCTGACTTAAATGTATGAGTTTCGAAGTCGCGATCCTAAAGATGACTAACCGAAAGCAGTTAGTATTTAAGGGTCGATTTTCGCATAGCGCGCCTACTGACATCGGCACTATCGTGATGTCAGGCTACGGTGTCAACTCTGGTGACTTCACGCACCAGTATGGCTAGTTGTGATGACGTCATGTACCAAAACATTCAAAATGGCGGCTTGTGCGTCACTAACGGAGCCACGGAGCGGAGCGGCCGTGGAAATGTCACGACATCTTGGGCGACAAAACGACAACTGAAAATGTTCGTGTCAGTATACGCTTTAAACACAAATAATGCGCACACAAATCATCTGAGCGATACAGGCAATGAATTTAGGGGTTGAGAGCTAAACATGTTTTAGAATTAAAAAAAGAAGAAAATCTTAAAGGCTCGTTTCTTTGTTGATACAACCTTAATGAAAACCAACAGGTAATGACGCCAAGGAAGGTATAGGGGACGTTAATTGTACTGTTTTAACTGTATTGTAGCAATTGTAGTATAAATGTGGAGTGGAGAAAGTAAATTGGACGAAAAGACACTTGCCGCCGGCAGGGACCGAACCTGCAACATTTGGATAACGCGCCCGATGCTCTACCAATTCAGCTACGGTGGCGGTCGTCCTCTCGTCCACTTATCGGGTATTTATGGGAATGCAAACCAGGCAGTGTTAGTCAGCGCCGCTCGTAGCCATGGCGGCGAGTGTGGGACACTTTTTTTTTTTTTTGCTAGCTAGTGTCACGTAGCACGTGATACTTTAACGAGCGGATAGTTGACCAATAAGCACTCGCATACTACCTGAAGGTATACGGAGCGCAACCTACGTAGCGGTTGGCTACGCGTCACGTATCCAGCTGGCTACGGGACGCCAGCAAGCAAAAAAAAAAAAAAAGAGGGCCCCGCACTGGGCCGCAATGGCTACGAGTGGCGCCGCCTAAAACTCCCAGGTTTGCATGCACGTAAATAAGGTTGTATCAACCAAGAAACGAGCCCTTAAATTCCCTTCTTTCGTTCATTCATAGCGAAGGTCTCGTTCCGGCAGACTTGATGCCTTCAGGTAGTATGCAAAAACTTATTGGTCAGGTGTCCGCTAGTTAAAAGATCACGTGCTACGTGATGCCAGCTGGCAAATAAAAAAAAAGCGTTCCACACTCGCCGTCATGGTTACGAGTGGCGCTGACTAACAGTACCAGGTTTGCATACACATAAATACCCGATAAGTGGACGAGAGGACGACCGCCGCCGTAGCTGAATTGGTAGAGCATCGGGCGCGTTATCCGAATGTTGCAGGTTCGGTTCCTGCCGGCGGTAACTTGTCTTTTCGTTCACTTTATTTTCTTCGCATTTATATCGTAATTAGTACAATACAGTTGAAACAGTACAGTTAACGTCTCCTCTCTCTTCCTTGGCGTCATTATCTGTTGATTTTCATTAACATATTTTAGGTCATGCAAACGAGGCCCGTCGCGGGAGCCCAGTGGTTGTGGGGTTGTGGAGCAGCGCGCGACGTCGCGAATTCGATTCCTTGTCGAGGTAGCCGCACTCCGACTAGGGCAGAACGCAAAGACACTCTTACACCGTGCTTTGTCATAATGAGCGTGTAGTCTCCAACTATATATGGCGGTGCATCAAAATAAATGTGCAGCTTCGGCAGAAAAACAGCAATTTACTTATAGATTAAATAAGTATCCGACTACCTCGCTCGAAAAGGTAAGTATACGAGAAGCTTACATCGGCCGTGCTTGTGTCCTCTCGTCTTCGTCCTGTTCTAGCACTGTTTCTTCGATCAAAATCAGTATGTACCAACCAGCCCAATTCAAGACGCTAATAAAGCTTACATCAAATAGCGTGATCGCACTCCAACGTACCTGCCTCTTTTTTTATCGCTATATTCGTATTTTCGTGTCGGGTGGCAAACTCAGTTACTCCTATTGTTTATGTCCCTATAATCGTTGCTGTTTCTTTTTTTCATTATTTTTTATTCTATTTACCTAAATCTTTATTGAAGTCGTGTGGACATTATGTGTCCACACGTAAGGCGCGGGCTCAGTAACTTTTGCATACGATAGTTCGGCATTCGCAAGAGTGGCCGCAACTTTCTGACCAACGACTACGCGCGTCCGCAGTGCTGTGGCATCATTTCACGTTTACCAACTCCCTTACAACCATCGCATAGAAAAAAAAAAGGCTCCGTGTAACATGCTGCACGCTCGTTCCGGGACGCTCCAAGCACTGCGATCAGTTCTTGCGAACAAAGCGCGCGATGTGCGACGTGATCGCGGAGCTACCTCGTTCTTTTTGAGAGCGTAGATAAGCGCAGAGGCCCGTTCGGTGGCCTCTCTACACAAATGCCCACACACACAGCGATGCGATAGCGTCGCATAGAAGATGTCCTATAAAGCGCGTACGGGAAGTACAGAAGATAGTGAAAAAAAAAAGGTTGCCTTTTGTCACTTGGCATCCCCGTACCTCTATTTTCTTTCGTTCTCCTATACGTGACAGAGATATACCGGCAATATTTAGCAAGCAGGCCACTTACTGATGGTGTAGTTGGCGTTGCATGGTGCGTGTAACACAGCGTTAAGGGGAAGAAAAAGGATTAGCGAAACCACATTCTTTGTACTCGTCTTGGTTCATACATACGAGGCTCTTGCGAGACGATTCAGCAATACCTTACCTTCAGTACCCGTCACGGAGAAGGAGTATAAACGACGTATAGTCCTTGCGTAGTCAACTGAAATGTGTTGTATACTTAAACTTAAGTAAGGATTGATACGCGCCACCTTTCAGAGAAGGCAAAATCGACTAAACGGCAATAAATAAATAAATAAATAAATAAATAAATAAATAAATAAATAAATAAATAAATACGCGACATGTTTCTTTGAAGGATATTACCGATTTCGTGGAATATAACTGCGGCATAGTTTACGAAACTTAAGTTCCTTGTAGCTGCAATCACTTTTACATATTGGGCAGCCCATTCGTGCAACAAGTCAGTCATTATATGCGCACCACTTATCATCCACTGGCGCAGCACTATGTAAACTTTCGACATGCTGTCGCGATTGTATGTGCACTCCTATACATCGCAAGCTAATCAAGTTCTTCTCAGGTATAGAGAGAGAGAGAAATGTAATGCGGAAAGGCAGGGAGGTTAACCAGAAAACATATCTGGTTTGCTACCCTGCACTGGGGAAGGGGTAAGGGGAGACAGAAAAGTTAGAAAGAGAGGAATGGGACAGAAAAGTAAGAAAGAGAGGAATGGGACAGGGAGGGAGGGAAGCACAAACACACACACACACACAGGAGTGTCACAATCGTTCAACGAGGCGGGTCGCTCGCAGAAACTTCATCAGCGCCTTCGTTGCTTTCTGGCGTGAAGCTCGATCTTTCCGACATTCCAAGATTGACTGCTCAGAAAGCGGCTGGTCGTCGAGGCGAGAAAACACTGCTGAGAGGGACTGTCTCTCAGAGCTGTACTGAGGGCACTGACATAATATGTGTTCAATGGTTTCGTCATTGCCGCAATGGTCACATGCAGCGCTGTCTGTCATTCCGATGCGGCACGCAAAGGCGTTCGTAAAAGACACCCCAAGCCACATGCGGCAGAGAAGGGTCGTCTCGGATCGGGGCAGGCCAGATGGAATACTGAGTCGTAGGCATGGATCCAGGCGGTGAAGACGGGTGTGGAGAAAACCGGGCGTGTTCCACATAGACCTTGCGACATCATGCGCAAGCGTATTAATCTGTGCTGCTGCGTCGCTTCTTGATAGTGGGATAGGTTCCATCACGCCATTTTCGTGAGCATTCTTAGCTGCATCGTCGGCATGCTCGTTACCGATGATGCCGCAGTGGCCTGGCAACCACTGAAAATTATAGCATGTCCTTCGTCTATTAGTTGATGGTACAGTTGTCTTATTTCCAGCACCAATTGGTCTTGAGCCCCACGACGTAGAGCAGTTCGAAGACATTGCAGAGCTGGTTTCGAATCAGTAAAAATGCCCCATTTTTGTGGTGCTTCTCGATCAATCCTGCGGAGTGCGCTGCGGAGTGCCGCGAGCTCCATGGCTGTCGATGTTGTCTTGTGTGACGTTCGAAACTGTATGTTTTCGGCTCTTGCTGGGTAGATCACAGCTCCTGCAAATCCTCCAACAGTTGTCGAGCCATCCGTGAAAAGTTTAACATGATCTTTGTAATCTTCGTGCAGCATGAGTAGAGTCATCTGCTTCAAAGCTGGCGATGAGAGCTCCGCCTTCTTGCGAATCCCCGGCACTGTCAAGCGTAGCTGTGGTCGGTCCAAGCACCAAGGGGGTGTTAGAATCCGTTCCGGAGGCGTGTAGGCTGTTGGAAGGCACTATCGGTAAATCAATATTCTCTTACAGAAGGAGGTACTCGGTCGATCTTCTGGAAGCGAAGCAAGATGGTGGGCAGGGGCGCGAGCAAGGTGCCTAATGTGAGCTCTAAGCACCTCCAATGTAATGTGCACCGTGGCCGGATGATCTTTGGCAATTGCGATGGTTGTGGCTGTTGATGTGCAGCGTGGTAATCCAAGACAAACTCTGAGTGCCTGGCCCTGGGCGTTTTCGATCGTGCGTATACTGCTTTTGCAAGCGTTCGTCAGAACCGGCAAGCTATACTGCAGGTACCCCAGAAACAGCGTTTTGTATAGCTGCAACATCGCGTGCACTGATGTGCCCCACGTTTTTCCTCCGAGGAATTTGAAAAGATGTGCGATGGCCGTTAGGCGCTTCTTTAAAGTGGCCACATGGGGACTCCAGCAGAGATTTCTATCGATCGTGACCCCCAAAAACCTGTGCGTCCTGGCGTAGCAGACATTGCGTCCATCGATGGCGATGGGATATGACGTCATTGCCTTCCGCGTGAACGCAACCAGCGCCGATTTCTCAGGAGAAATCTCGAGGCCTTGTTCTCTAAGGTACGCCGATACTGAATTCGCTGCATTTTGGAGCCTCTGACGTACCTGAGGGCGTGTTACACCTGACGTCCAGGCACAAATATCATCTGCATAGAGAGATATCTGCACGGAATCCGGTATGCGTTCCACGAGACCGATCAGAACCAGGCTGAATAGTGTGGGGCTCAATACACCACCTTGAGGAACACCACGGTGTGTGTAGTGCTCAGAAGTCGGCCCATCATCAGTTTGCACAAACAGTGATCTCATATGTAGGTAGCAACAGTTCCAGCGGTACACTCGCCCACCCAAACCAACCGACTCGAGGGCGTCAAGTGTGGCTTCGTGAGAAACATTGTCATATGCTCCTTTGACATCTAAAAATAGTGCGACAGATAGCCGTCTACTCATTTTCTGGTGTTGTACTTAGGTCACCAGGTCAATGACATTGTCAATGGAGCTACGGAGACGACGAAAACCGGCCATGGCGTCTGGATATACTCTGTAGCGTTCTAGGAACCACTCGAGTCTGGCAAGGATCATTTTCTCCATCAGCTTCCCTACGCAGCTAGCCAGCGCTATTGGGGGGTATGACGTAAGCTCTAGAGGTGATTTTCCAGGTTTGAGAAGTGGAACCAAACGGCTTGTTTTCCATTCTCTGGGGACCGTTCTATCTCTCCAGGACTCATTGAACACGTCCAGCAAAGCGCTTCGTGCTCGATCACCGAGATTGCGTAATAGGCAGTATGATATGCCATCCGGTCCAGGCGACGACGATCGATTGCATAAAGCAAGAGCCGCATCCAGCTCTTCCATGGAAAAAGGCAGGTCCATGTGCGGGTCAAGGGAAGGCGGTGTGTCATCAGCAGTAAGGGCTCCTGTGCAAGTTGACGGGCCTGCAATCTTCCTACAAAAATCTTCCGCTACCTCGATATCCCTTCTACGTTGGAAAAGGGCCAAGGCTTTAAACGGAAATAGTTGTTCGGGAAAAATGCGTAGGCCTCGCACGGTTCGCCATACTTGAGAAAACGGTTTGCGAGGGTCTAGAGACTCGCAAAACTTCGCCCACCGTTGAAACTCCAGTTTGTCCATACGACGCTGGATCTTCTTTTGCATGCGCCTAGCTATCCGCAGATCTTGAATGGATTTTGTGCGTCGATATCTGCGCTCCGCACGCCGACGAATCGCACGGAGTCGCTCTAACTCCACATCCGTTTCTGAGGGCCTTGTAGAACATGTCATCGTGCGCATCGCACTCTGCGCTGCTTCTTTAATCGCTTGCTCAATGCCAGAGGATAAGCGAAAAAGCGAAAAACTTGATAAAAATGCTCGGAGCAGAAAGCAGAAGCGTTCTATGAAGAGACACTTCGTCGTCGTTCTCAGGTATATAAAAATGAAGTACTCTGTCTTGTGATGGAAGCGTGGCATATCCCTAAAATCATCAGCAAGACAGCTATATAGGCAGCCCTCGATTATCCTGTATTGCCTGAACCACCATCAGTAAAGACGGTGAACAGGGGTCGTATTCCGATTCGCAAATATCGCATTAATATTGCTTTCAGTGCGCGCTGACTGGCTGATTGAGAAAAGGCTGGAAAGCAGACTCTTCGTTCGTTGGACACGCGGGATTCTATACACGTCGCCGAAAGTGATCGTCCAATAAATACGGCCCCATATTCAGGACTGGTGAGTTCACGACGCCTTCCCATGTCCACGCGTCAATCGTTCTTGTCTTTGGTACCACTGTGCAAGCTTTCAGATGATAGTTGGCACTCGTTCTTTCATTATCGTTCTTGTGCCTGCTTTGGCATTTGCATTATCTTGAATCCCTACCAACTTGGCGAGGCTTTCTGTCTTCCGAATTCAGCGCACATTTAGTTGCGAGCTACCGCAGCTGGCGAAGCGTTCACTGAGCTTCCAAAAAACGATATCATGTTGAAAACCCTCTGATTGTTTCTGGCATAAGTGAAAGGGTCGAACGACTGCTCATCGCCACCTATATCGGTAACTGTACGAAGGCGTCACTGAGACACCGCAGTGGATTGCAGCTGTCCGCTTGGGCCCATCAGGCAGAGCGTGATGACCCCTCTTGCTCCCGGATCGTCGGCACGGCGCTAAGTACGAGACAGCGGTGGAAAATAACCTCTCGGCTCCTTTGCCTCCTTTCGACACCTCTGCCTCGGAGCGTCCTCTGACGTCGCCGCTTCAGGGAATCCAACCGGATCTGAATAGAGGGCGTATATTGCCTCGCATTTTAAGTGCGGAGCACTTTAGGGGCCCGGCTGTCGCCGATCCACTGTCTCATGTCGCATGGTAGTGCAGTGGTCAAGACAGGCCTAAAACAGGGCTGACAATGCTCAAAACCAGTGCAAAATATTCTAACGATGTCTAAAATAATATAAACTACGGAAATAACCAAGAATTAATCGCAATAATTTGCCCAAAATCACGAAAAACCCTTCTGAAGCATCCTGCTGATACCCGCGCCGCGCAAGAGAGGGCGCCACCGCTTTGGCAAGCGCGCGATTGCCAAGGGAATTGCTGAGTTGCCCGTGCTACGCACTTCCTCGGGTTGCACGGTAGTGGAGCCGCATTACGCGCGGGATTTAAAACTGCGCCAAGACCTAAACAAGAACGACATTAGGGCTACATTAACCGCAGCATTAGAGCTGGATAAGAGCAGAATTAGCGCTAAATTGAGCGCTGGATGTAGTTTTTTTTTATTAGTTTGCACATATGAGCTGTATATTTGTGTGTATTAACACCAACAAGTGCAGCTATTCAGCTGCCGTGGTGACTCAGCAATGGTCCTATAGGTCGGCAGAAAAAGCGTACACTAGATCATATTAACTCACCAATATATTTGCAAGCTATGAATACTCAATCAAACTAGAGAATAGCTGTCGTCAAATTTTAGACAGGTTATTCCGTTCCTTTTGTTCCGTTAATGAATCGATTAATGGGCTTTTTTTTTAATTTGCCTGCACAATCTATAAAAAAGTCAATGCTGGTTATTTGTCACGCTACATACACTTTGAAGAAACAAAAAAAAAACGTCCTATTTGAATCGACAGTTGCCTTTAATATTACCTGGACAAATCTTTGTTCAAATAGACGCTCAAGCATGGCAATGAAAAGTAACCAAGGTCCAGCGGCGGAGGCCGACTATAGCTTGCGAACATTCTCGAATGCCGCACACGCACATGTGTACGCTAGACAGCTCGAAGAGAACAATCTCGACAGATTTTGCCACAAGTATAGCGGGCATATGCAGCGAGCAAGTTAAGCGGAGGCGTCAACGCCGGCGCTTGTCCAATCTGATTAGTCGCGATCAAAAATTATTCGCGTGTAAAGCTTTAATCGAATAATCCGAAGGTCGAACGATCACCTGCCCAGTTCTAATTAACTCCCACTAATGTGCACCCATCTTATACTATCATACTATCATCTTATACTATACTATCACTCACAAACACTCAACCCTCGTTCATCTCGACTCCCACTTACATTCATACCGAGGTACACTCACTATCTCGAGCAGTGACTATTGTTCGTTCTTTCAATTAAGGAGCGCTCACTCCTGTTGATGCTCCCACCCGCTCACATCCGTCATCACTCGTTAACGCTATGTCTCCCGCTAATGAAGTCAGTGCGGAGCTAGCATGAGTACTCGTGAGTGAGCATACCGTTCTTTGCTTATGGCATTTTCCGACACGGCATGTAGTCGCCCACAATATTCCCGGCCTCCACGACGTCATTCTGATGTCATTTGTGTTGCTCGGGGACATCAATCAATCAATCAATCAATCAATCAATCAATCAATCAATCAATCAATCAATCAATCAATCAATCAATCAATCAATCAATCAATCACTTTCGCAGCTGTTATTTCTGTCCCTGTCCCATGAAATGGATTATTTCTTTATTATGACTGCATGCCCGAGGTGCAGTGCAGGAGGGCCATCAGAGAGTTAACGCAACGAGCACTGGTATAAAACAGCAAACTGTAGTGAATCGTAAGCGATGAATTCACTGTTAAAAAATACATCGTCACGTCGCAATGAGCAATTCAATATTCGTGACAACAAATGTTTTTGGCTACTACGGCTACTGCAAAGAATGATTTAAAAAAAGCAAATATAGCAACAGGGGAGTAGTACAAGAAAGCAGTAGGTGACGCTTAGAGATGACCCCGTTTTCCACTCTTCAAACTTCGCTCTCACTCGATACTTCATTTGGTAGTGCAGCTTCGTTCTGCACATTTGCAATTCCTTCCTTGGCGTTTTTTTTTTTTTTTTGCTGGAAATTCTTCTGATGCAGTAGGTTACAACAAGTACTGCCTGGACGATTGTGGAATGAATGTACAAAAGGAAGAGGCATTGGTAAACAACAAGGAAAAAAAAAGAAAAGGAAATAAAGAGCTCACGTTACGACATTTGTGCTGGTTGCTTTGTGGGGTTTAACGTCCCAAAGCGGATCAGGCTACGAGAGACGCCGTCGCCGGATAATTTCGACCGTCTGGGCTTGTTTAATGCGTATTAAAATCGCACAGTACACGGGCCTCTAACATTTCGCCTCCATCGAGATGTGGCCGCCACGGCCGGCATCGAACCCGCGTCTTTCGGGTCAGCAGCCGAGCACTGTAACCACAGGGCCAACGCGCCGGCGACGTGTGTGACAAATGAATCTCTCTAGACGTACACATGAAGCATGCATAGTGGCAATGTATTCCAATCTGTAATCGCAGGAGAGAAGAAGAAGAAGAAGAAGAAGAAGAAGAAGAAGAAGAAGAAGAAGATAAATGTGTTATCGATTCATCGCGACGACTTCGGGTTAGACGTGACGTCACAGGTTTGATATACGAAATTTTAATCCGAGCCTTCAACGCCGCAGTTGAAGTTTTGGTATTTTATTCTGACGCAGTAAAGAAACTGGGAAGCCAGTGGATCGTGCGGTTTTCAGAAAAAAAAAACAATTAAGCAGATGGACTTTCGTCATCTCCAAACTGTCAACGTTTTTCGTAGTTTTGCAGGTCCCAAATGATATATGCGTATCGGAGAGGGACAATCGTACAGGCCAACTGCTGGTGCCGTAAACATGTTGCTTCTGCGTCTCTTTTATGCGCATGCCCGGCTTGCACTTGGCCGCTGACGTCTTCTACGTGCCTGACACGGAGTGTTTTCACCAGCGAAGCTGTGTAGCAAATCGGCCCTTGTCCGGCGAACCAAGAAACTATCATCATCAAAAAGGGGTATGTGCCACAGAAATTGGCTAAATCCCACAACTCACCACTGGTCCACTAAAAATGAAGAAGGCAACAGTTAGCCCAACAAATGGCTGCGAAGCGACGGCGGCGAGCCGTAGACCCCGAAAAAATACGTACAACGAGATAATACTAGGGAACGGGAAAGGCAACGGCGGATGCGAGAAGACCCCGAAACAATGAAAGTCCTACGCCAACGACGAAGTGCCCGTAGATCTATGAGAGGTGCGAACGCTTGGTTTCAGTGCGAGCTTGTGTGTCTGCAGTTTGGACATCAGTGTCGCGTCTGTGACTGTATGTGGTTTAACTCGAACCTCTCTGCGCTGAGAATCGACGTAGAAACAACCGAGCATCACCTAGCTGAAGTCTAGAAACGACCTAAAAACAACCTTCATCACCTAGCTAAGGCCTAGACACAACCTAGCAGCAACCAAATTAGTCTTCAGAATCGTCCAAGTTTCACTGTTTCAAGCCTTGCGCGGCTTAGTGCGAGCTTCGCCAATTTTTTCTACGTTGTTCCAGAACGCATCGTATATCTCCGCCCGCTGCCTCGCGACAGGGTTCTGTTTTGGCGTCGGCAAAAGGTTGTCCTATTAGAACTAAGCGGAAATTAGTAAGTATTACAGTTTGTTAAGAATTAGAAGGACTGCTGACGGAAATTGCCTAGAGCATCTCTCCTTTGTGGGTAGCAACTGCCTGTAGCTCCATCGCTGCTAATTTACCATATATAGGGACGTAGCAATGTGCGTGAAAACATTTTATTACTTTCCCTGTAGCTGGTGTGCGGCGGCCACCGCCATTACGCTCAAAGCAGATCTCTTCTTTTCGTCTGGCTGATCTTTACGCGCGAGTCCCGATATAACCAGACGCGAGGAAAGGGGTGGCGCCGTGTCAGGAGACTAACAAAAACCAGGAATCCACCATCGTAAATGGTGCTCGTCGTTTAACCTCTTTTCGAACGACCCGATCTCCTTATTTTCTTCTTTCTTTCGGTTTCCTTCCTCTCCAGTGCACCCTCCTACCTGTGGCTATTTTCTGAGCAGGATCTTACGTGAAGTTTTCGTAAAGCGCCTCCCAAGAAAGCCTCGCTGTTCGTCGAGGTCACATTTAGTACGAGTGTCGGACGACAGCGGACTAACTTATTAAGGTGCACCCACGGTGATCGACATTATTCCCAGCTACGCCAAATACCGCACGGCAGTTAAGGCAGTCCACCGACTGAGTGTGCACGGAGAAAGACGACGACTCGGGGCGCTGAACACCGAAATAGAGTCAACACGTTTCGTACCAGACCGCACTGGTATGCCGCATTTAATCGAACAACCTCGCCTCCTCCCAACCACCCTCCCCGCGTCCTGTTCTTCACCACTCTATAGAAAAAAGACAGCCGCAGACGAAGGAAAGATATAAATAGAAAATTTCAGCAAAAGTACACTGGTTTCAAAGGGTGCACCAGATAAGATCACGCTCGGCGGGAGGGGATGTGACGAGCAATATGAAAAACGGGTTCCCGTCTCAATTATCGAGGGATCTTTTTATATTAAACGCTCATATTCGGTGTCAGAAGCAGCCGGGCCGACTCGAGCAATGTCCGCACCTTGTCTAAATAAAACAAAAATTCTAGTCTCACAACTTCGCAAGAGCAAAATGATCGGTATTTTCGAAGCGAATCAAGCACCACACGGCCATGAACCGAGAAGCGTGCACAGCATATCTTCGCAACTGCTGTGATGCCGCGATAAAGAGTGCTTGCGCTAGCTGGATGTACCGACTGCCGAACACCAAGGTGCCTCTATTAAAAAAAAAAGAACAGTCCGGCCGCCTATACATACCCTGCGACAATACGGTTGCTTTGTAACTGTTGACTTTCGACGGCATGCACTCGGGAGTGCCTCCATTAATGAGTATATATTTACGCCGGGAAGGCGAATAAACCTGCTTTCTCACAGATGTTCCTGGCGGTGTCCTTCACATATGGTTCTACGCAATAACAAAATACATTTTGTCCTTCTGAGACTCTCATAAGGTGGGCTTACATGCGAATTTACCATTCGCTTTACGACGTAATAATTTTTTTACGTAGTATAAAGTATTACAACTCCCTGTAGAAAATTTAACGCACAGAAAGTTACAACTTTCGACTATTGCTTATATCCCAAAAAATAGATGGATACGATAATCTGTGGGAATTATAAATACAGTGCGGTTTTTACCATCGAGCATTTTCTGATGCTCAGACAACGCTGCGCAGCTCTCCATGCCATGTCCTCTGCTTCACTATCATCGCCACTGTAATCGATGCGTCAGTTATAGTGAGTGCGTCTCCGCCTACGCTCTGCTTCACCTGCTCCTCGCGATCTCGATGCTTTTCCGTGCGTTTCGCGAAATGGCACGCGGCAGGCGATGATAAATCGGTTCCGGTTGAAGGCGGCACATTTGGGGCCGAAGGGATATCGGTGGATGTAGCCCTGTAACCTAGATGGCGGCTCAAAAGGTTCAAAGAGCGAAGCGAACGGCGAAAATCTCCAAAATATTTGATCCGAAAATGCTTTAAAGGAACCGCGTCGGCCGCAGGCTTCGCAGTCACCTTTTGTGCCGTATGTGGGTTGGCATGTGGAGCCTATCCTGTTCTCGGCAAGCTTTCGCGGCCCTTTCTTTGTCCGCATGTCTGAGCGGCGTTCAGGGCGCCGCTGAATGAGTTTAATCCCTCCTTCGGCAGCCGTGCTTCTTTTTATAGCGCATTACTTGTTTCAACTGTTTCGTAAGCACTTAAAGTCACATCGGTCATCTTTCACTCGAAACAAAGGCGCATTTCGTTTTCCTTCATTACTGAGCCGTAATCATAATTAAGAAATAACAATTGCATTTTGTTGTTAATGCGCATAATTCGTGCGTTATAGAGACGGTAGTCTGTGGCTATCAATAGATGTGCACGTGAGCACAAGAAAAGAGTGGTTTGACGCACGCGTACCAGACAACAGTATCATCATCATCACCATCAGCCTGACTATACGCCCACTGCAGGGCAAAGGCCTCTCCCATGTTCCGCCAATCAACCCGGTCCTGTGCTTGCTGCTGCCACGTTGTACCCGCAAACTTCTTAATCTCGTCTGCCCACCTAACTTTCTGTCTCCCCCTCGCGCGTTTGTCTTCTCTTGGAATCCAGTGAATTACTCTTAATGACCAGCGGTTATCTTGCCTACGCGCTACATGCCCTGCCCATGTCCATTTCTTCTTCTTGATTTCAACTAAGATGTCTTTAACACCCGTCTGTTCCCTGACCCACTCTGCTCGCTTCTTGTCCCTTAAGGTTACACCTATCATTTTCCTTTCCATTGCTCGCTGCGTGGTGCTCATTTAAGTTGAACCCTCTTTGTAAGCCTCCAGGTTTCTGCTCCGTAGATAAGCACCGGTAAAATGTAGCTGTTATATACCTTCCTCTTGAGTGATAGTGGTAAACTATCATTCATGGTTTGAGAAAGCTTGCAGAATGTGCTCCATCCCAACCTTATCATTCCAGTTACTTCAGTCTCGTGGTCCGGCTCCGCGGTTACTACCTGTCAAATTCCAGTGCCTCGTTACCTATCGCAAAGCACTGTTCTCTTACGAGACTGTTGAACATTACCTTAGTTTTCTGCATATTCATTTTCAGACCTACCATTTTTCTTATTTGTCAATTTCAGTAATCATGAGTTGCAGTTCGTCCCCTGAGTCACTCATTAATGCAATGTCATCAGCGAATCGCAGGTTACTAAGGTACTCTCCATTAACTCGTATCCCTAACTCTTCCCAATCTAGGACCCTGAAAGCCTCCTGTAAACACACGGTGAATAGCATTGGGGAGATCGTGTCTCCCTGCCTTACATTCTTCTGTATTGGAGTTTTTGTCGCTTTCTTTATGGAGGACTATGGTGGCTGTGGAGCCGCTATACATTTCTTCCAGTATGTTTGTATCCGTTTCATCCACACCCTTATTCCGCAGTGCCTGCATTACTGCTGATATCTAGACTGAATCAAAATGCCTTCTGGTAATCTATGAAGGCTATATATAGTGGTTGGTTATATTCCGCACATTTCTCTATCATCTGACTGATAGTGTGAATGTGGTCTATTGTCGAGTAGCCTTTACGAAATCCTGCTTGGTCCCTTGGTTGATTGCATTCTAATGTTGTCTTAATTCTATTACCTACTATCTTTGTAAACAGCTTGTAGACAACAGACAGTAAGCTGATCGGCCTGTAATTTTTCAAGTCCTTGATGTCCCCTTTCCTGTGGATTAAGATGATATTAGCATTCTTGCAAGATTCTGGTACACTCACCGTTAAGAGACATTACGTATACAAGGTGGCCAGTTTTTCTAACATGATCTGCCCACCGTCTTTCAACAGATCTGATGTTACCTGATCCTCACCAGCGGCTTTGCCTCTTTGCATTCTTTCTAAGGCTTTCTTTATTTCCCATGTCGTTACTGGTGGGATGTCCCCTTCCTCTAGGCTACTGCTACTTCTTACATTATCGTCCCGGTTGTTCCAGCTACTGTGCAGATCTCTGTAAAACTCCTCAGCTACTCTAACTATCCTATATATATTGTTAGTGGCTTTGCCTTCCTTGTCCCTTAGTACGTGCATCTGATTTTTGCCTGTGCCCAGTTTTCTCTTCACCGATTTGAGGCTGCGCTCGTTCTTTAGAGCATGTTCAATTCTCTCTATATTATACCTTCGTATGTCAGCTACTTTACGCTTATTAACTTCGAAAGCTCTGCCAGTTCTATATTGTCTGCTGTGTTTGAGGCTTTCATGCTTTGACATTTCTTAATGAGTTTTTTCGTCTCCAGGGAGAGCTTGCAAGTGTCATGTCTAATGGCTCTACCTCCAACTTGCACTCCAAACACCGTAATGATGCTCGTCAGATTCATTGCGTCAACGCTGAGGTCGGTTTCCTCGGTAAGAGCAGACTATCTGTTCTGAAGCGAGACCCTGAATTCCTCTACTTTCCCTCTCAGAGCTAGCTCGTTAAGTGGCTTCTTGCGTATGAGTTTCTGCCGCTCCTTCCTCAAGTCTAGACGAATTCGACACCTTGCCATTCTATGGTCACTGCGTCGTATCGCCCCAACTACTTCGACATCCTGCATGATGCCAGAGTGTGCGCAGAGTATGAAGTCTATTTCATTCTTAGTTTCGCCATTAGGGCTCCTCCACGTCCACTTACGGTTCGCCCGCTTTTGATAGAAGGTATTCAAGATTCGTAAATTATTGCGTTGAACTCTACTAATAACTCCCCTCTCGCATTTTTAGAACCGATGCCATATTCCCCCACTGCCTGGTCTCCAGCCTGCTTCTTGCCTACCTTGGCATTAAAGTCGTCCATCAGTACAGTATACTCTGTCTAATTCATTGTTCCTTCCATTCATTCACCTTGTTTATTGCTGGTTCCACGTCTTCATAGAAGCGTTCGACTAAATAGTCATCACGGCTGGATGTAGGCGCGTAGGCCTGTGTCACCTTCATCTTGTACCTCTCATTAAGCTTAATTGCGATACTTGCCACCCTCTCACTAATGCTATTCCTCTATGTTGCCAGCTATATTTTTATCAATAAGGAATCCCACCCTCATTTCTTTTCTGTCAATTAAGCCATGATAGCATAGGGCGTGCCCGTTCTTTAGCAGTGTATATATAGGCATAATCTGTCCTCCTAACTTCACTGAGCCCTATTACATCCTATTTAACACCCTCTGGTTCTTCGAATAGCACTGCTAGACTCGCCTCACTAGATAACGTTCTAGCGTTAAACGTTGCCAAGTTCAGATTCCAATGGCGGTCTGTCCGGACCCATGAGATTCTTAGCACCCTCCGCTGCGTCGCAGGTCTGACCGCCGCCGTGGTCAGTTGCTTCGCAGCCGCTGGGGACTGAGGGCCGAGGGTTAATTGGTGCATTCATGTGGGAGGTAGTGGCCAAATACTGCACCAGAGTGGCCAATCCTTCTCTGTCGAGGCAGTGCATTACCGGCTGGGGTCACCGGTGAGGCAGAACCCCAGGTCTCTTTTTATTCAATTCCATCATCACGCGGATCTTTTTTTTTTAATCCGATGGGGAATTATCCGGCACCTGGGTTCGAACCACGGACCTCTTGCATGCGAGGCTGATGCTCTACC
Organism: Rhipicephalus sanguineus; assembly: GCF_013339695.2. Classification (NCBI taxonomy): domain Eukaryota; kingdom Metazoa; phylum Arthropoda; class Arachnida; order Ixodida; family Ixodidae; genus Rhipicephalus; species Rhipicephalus sanguineus. Next base: position 189,384,415 of record NC_051176.1, read on the forward strand.
TCTACGCCATCGCTGCATATGCAACAGTGTAGGAGACAAGAAATGCCTTTAATAAAACGGAATCAGCTCGCGCAAGATCGGTGAAATCGGAGATCATTGAAAGAGGTCTTCGACCTGCACTGTGAACGTAGAATAGGCTGATGATGAAGATTATTATCATTATTATTATTATTATTATTATTATTATTATTATTATTATTATTATTATTATTATTATTATTATTATTATTATTATTATTATTATTATTATTATGTGATTCAATTACAGACAATTAGCGATAAGCAATTTACAGGTTAATGAATCAATTAAAGCAGTTACGAATTTTACACAAACTCAATCGCGCGAATATATTTACTGAAAGAGCTGTACGATCAGCGAGAGATGCGTTGAGTACTTATCTATACTCGCGATATTCAGCCTCAGTGTAAAATAACTAATGAGTTCTGAGTACGCAGCTTCAATTTGGAGCTTTCTTGCACGTTGGGGAAGAAGACAACAAACTTTGACCTCTATACACATGAGAAACTACGTTTGGCATATGCATTAGGGGAACGGTGAACAAAGAATTCTTCCGGAGTAAGCGAACGAATGCGAACCGGAGCTCTGTGGAGAATGTAACGGGCAGAAAGCAACCGAAATGGTGTGTAATATGGGTTCTACGCACAAGCGATTCGGTTCGACAACCTCACAACCCAAACAACGACATCACCCACCACGGCGGTCTAGTGGCTACGGTGCTCGACTGCTGACCCGAAGGTCGCTGGATCGAATCCCGGCCATGGCGGCCGCATTTCGATGCAGGCGAAATGCTAGAGGCCCGTGTACTTAAATTTAGGTGCGCGTTAAAGAACGCCAGATGGTCAAAATTTCCGGAGCTCTTCACTACGGCGTCCCTCATAATCATATCGTGGTTTTGGGATGTAAAACCCCAACATTAATAAGCAACGACATCAAGTGGTTGTTGATGCAAATGAATAGTAAGGATGTACTGCGGTATACATAATCATTTTGCTGACCACTTCTAATTGCTCTTGCAGGATGGGCTGAATGTATTTTATTTCTGTCCTATACTACTCGTGACTGCCTGAAACGGAAGCAGGAATACGGCCTAGTTCAGGGGCGTAGCCAGAAATTTTTTTCGGGGGGGGGGGGGGTTCAACCATACTTTATGTATGTTCGTGCGTGCGTTTGTATGTGTGCGTGTATATATAGGCAAGCAAAACTGAAAAATTTCGGGGGGGGGTCAACCCCCCCCCCCCCCCTGGCTACGCCCCTGGCCTAGTTGGCGTACGGCCATTCAGCTTTTTGCCCCTGCAGTAAATGTCGTGCACAAAGTACGAAGCCACTGGTGAGTGGATCGTTATGCCGTAACAAAACATTGCAATCAGCTGTTATGTGGGGTGTTCATAGTTCGCCATTCACACCTCTATATGCTCGAGTAAAGTTCTATGACTTACTCATGTCATTACTCCACTGGCTATTTGGTCGCAACAATGATTCGTGCCGCAGATGGGAGAAAGAGAGATAGAGAGAGAGAGAAGTGGCCAAAGACAACTACAGTCTTTACGCCGCAGCAATTATTGATCTCTCGTGAGCATCGTAATTAACGTGCGGCTAGGTAGAACGCGCATTTCATCCGAAAGGGACATTTAACACAAAGCAGTCCACGTTCGCCGGAGTCGGCGACGTTTTGCGTCCTCGCGAGATTTTGTTCTTCTTGAGTGGCGAATCTCGCCGAATGTGGAGCGTATTCAGTGGGGTATACTCATTACTGCTACCGTTCCAAACATTTATATCTCGGTGGAAATAAAAAGGCAAAAGAACATTGCCCACCTTCATTATAGCACCGCGCGGTGCTTTAATCAACCATGAAGGACACGTAGACAGTATAGATACAAACAATGATTTTGTTATGACATCTCGCTGCCCGATACATCGTCTCTGGAGAAAACTCTGCATCTATTTTCAAGCGTTTGTACCCCCCCCCCCCCCACGCCGCGCTTTGTTCTTTTTTTACATAACACGTATTGCTGCAAAGCATTCAGAAACGCTCACCGTGGCACATGAGCACACGGCAATGTCTTAAATGAAGAAAAGAAAGCTTGCGCGAAAGAGCACGAGTAAAACGAGGCTTTCCATATATATACGCCCGCTGCGCAGCAACGCTCGCATAGACACGAATGTCTTTGTTCGGGCGAGCGAATGGCCAACAAAGGGCTTCATTTCTCACTCGTTGCTCTTACGACCGAAATTCGCATCCACTTGCCCACTCGGGCAGTGTTTCCCCTCTGAACCTTGCAAGGCGAGCTATGCAGACTCGAGTCTTTGCATTTCGCCCGCGTACCCGACTTTATGCTACACGCTCCGCGCCAAGAGCTCTAGCAGGCCCCGGCTGTGTACGGGATGGGTCACGCGGCCAGAGAGGTCTGGCTCGCCTTTTACTCTCGCGCGCTCCATTGAAAGCGATCGTGACACATCCGAGCCTTAACGACGCACGTATCCTTAAATAACGTTGTCTTTATATATATATATATATGTAAAGAAAAAGAAAGAGGCCGCCTCAAGCACGAAATCCGCATGAACGGCGGCGCGTCTCGTGCGCTGTTTTGCGATCCTTCCTCCTCCTCTGCCAGTCGTCGAGCGCGGCGCTAACAATGGCCGGTCCGTGAGACGCCTCGGCTACGGCGATGATGGTGTTTCCACCTCTCGCGATGCTCTCTTCTACGCTGTGTCGTCGCCCGCCCGGTTGGCTTCGTGCGCGGCGCACTCGCGGTCCTCTGGCAGCATGCATGCACAGTCGCGTGCATTCACGGCCGGCTGGCGTCACTCGGTGCGTCGGAGACGGGTGGCCTTGTTTCCCTAATGAACGAGAACAGCGGATCGGTACCCCCAACGCGCAGGTGTTGCCCATCCTCGAAGTGGGAGCGATATACGATGGGGGCCATGCGTGCACGTGCGCTCGTAATTTCCGATGCATCTCGTCGCATACCATATCACATCTATTTGACCTGCCTCCGCTTAATGTTTATTCGCCCGACACACTCCGGTCTTCTGAGCGTGCGCGCTGGCTGGATCGCGTTTCCTGTACAGATAAACGCAACGCCGACTGATATCTCTCTAAATTACAGCCGCATTGTTCCGCGCAAGCTGTAGAAATTGCTGTCAGCTCATCTATAGAGGTAGTCTATTTCCTGGGGCGCTTTGTACACACCGCGCGGTCTAATAATGCGCGAGAAATCGAGCCCTTATTACGTGCGTGCACGCGAGTTTTCTGAGCTCCTCTTTGCTGTTCACGTATCTCGAGGTATCTTTTGTCCAGCGGAAAGCGAAAAGGACCTCGTTTCCCAGTTCTTAGAAGAAAACTCTGATACGGACTGCATGGGCACGTCGGTGAGGGTTTCCTACTCGTACGCTAGGAAGAGAATACATGTGCCAATTGACGCTTCCCAGTCGACTTAAGCGATAGAAAGAAAGATACAAAAATTAAATTAATCGTGGCATTAAGGGACGCAGGTTAGTCTGACCGCAGTTAAGAAATGCACTGTAAATATTTAAGCTTACATATACGCAATTTGCAGCAAAACCCGCCGTCATAAAAAGAGAAAGTAAAGCTATCCGCTTTTCGTTCATAATACTTCAAAATACGCTGAGCGTACTTTAGTATTCTTATTTCACTGTCTACACGCGTAACGTCGCAACTTTCATCTGGAAAGATATGAGCGATATCTCAGTGTCTAAGAATAAAAAAAAAAAGGAACGGAGCGTGAATACTGATGTCCTTCGTAAGTAGTACAAGCACTGAATTCGCCATCATCTAAATCAAAAGTGTTCGCTCGGGGGCGTTTAAAGGGGTCATGATACGGTCCCCCAACAATTTGCGGTATTCTGCGAAAAATAAAAGTAGAGGGTCTATTATGCCTATACATATATGAAAAGTGGGCTGTAAAAGAAGAGAGAGAGAGAGAGAAATAGATGAAAAGGAAACGCAGGATATATCAGTCCAAACCATAAGCCCTAGAACACGCCGGCTATAAACCCCGCCGACCGCAATAGTGCCATGGCATGCGTGACGTCATATGCTGCATAGAGAGGAGTCGTCGTTTACTATACCAAATCAGCCACCTTACCACAGGCGGTAAGTGTGTTGCTGCTGCTCCGCGGTGGCACTGTTTCAGCCGCTGCAAATGGTTTAATTCCAATGGCAAGCTGAAGAAATCTGAAATAGCTCGACTGCACGCACAGCTGACCACGGAGCAGAATTGTTAGCCGGAATGCAGACGCTCGCACAGCAAGCAGCTTGTTACGTCACGGCTCGCCAGCGCACCAGTGCTGCCCGACTCTCAGGCCGCTCGCGTGTTTATAGAAATATTCAATCATAAGTTAACTGCTCGACCAAATACGCTAAAATTTCAACAGCTTGCTTGTGAACGCACAAGGATTAACCCAAACCAACACAGACCTATGATCGAAAAATGGGTGTCATGGCTCCGTTAAGTTTCCTCGCGGTACGAAGAGGCGGCATCCCTTTGCGAGGTGTTTACGCATGCGCAACGTAGTATGAATAGTAAGAACCGTGCGCAGTTTTCTAACCAGTGTACTACCAGTGTGCAAGGGGGAGGGGTGGGGTTGCCAAGGATTGCCAATTTTTTGGTGTGCAGAATGAAATTATTGTGTTGCAATAAAAATACAGTGGTGATCTTTCGGGATAACTGAGTTATTTCACAGACGGCTAAATCCCAATTCGGGCAGTACAATAAAGAGTTATTCAAAGAATGCGAAAAATATTGCAGAAAATAAATTAGTCTCATGTGTGCAGAAACAGCTGATGATGATGGTGATGACATTTACTGGCACGCCCTTTGAAAGTGGGCGGCGATAAATAATCACCAGCTTGCATTTTCTGTAATCAAGTGTTATTGCATGTATCCCAGTCCATCGTTCTGGCTCCGTTTTTCTGATCATTTTACTTAGTTTGAGCCTTTCTTTCTGTACTGTTACATACACCTGCAACGACTCCAGTTCTAATCATTTCTTCTCCTTTTTTCCGCGATTACTCTTTAAACGTCTCTTGCTACTACCCATCTTGACTTTTGACCAGTTAATACCCAGCGCCTCTGAAAGGTGGACGCCTTCTACGGGCCTTGCTGGATGAAGATCCTGGCATATTTCATTGAAATCTGCTGAGTAACTTCCAGACTTCTGTTGCAGCTGACACATGCCTTATTCTGTTGCGAGTATTCACTACAGGATGTTTTCGTAATCAGGCTAGCCAGATCGGGAACTTCAGTCGGAAATACTGCCCGCAATTTCCAGGAGTCCGCAGTGTAGTTCAAGCAAATGCCTATATTGAGCAGTGCTTCCAGTAAACATTCGACCGTGTATGACCGGCGTTTGCACATGATATGCGAAGCGGCCTAGCAAACACACGGTTACACACCAAACCATTTAGTACTGCCCAGTCTGCGTGTGGAGCCGACGCGATTTTTCGCAGACCCTCCTTACGTCTCCGTATTCGACATCAGACGGTTGATCGATTCCAAAGACATTGTATTTCAATGCTGTGCCCACTTTGAATAGCTCTCCTTGTCACGGGTGTGTCTGCGTTTGTAAGCAGCTACTAATTATTGTTGCCTCAACGTGGTGTTCCTTACAATATCAGACGTGCCGCTTTTATTCTCGCCGAAGCGAAAGGAAGAAAAGAAGAAAGAAAGAAAGAAAGGCAAGCGTGCAGGACATGTCATACTCTTCACTTGATACTGTGCTTCAACGTCGGCGACAGAAGATGAAGTCTAGCTTTTGATAGAGCTACAGGAAACTAAATTTAGCGCTGCTGTAAGCTTCCCGGGCCATATTAACGAGACTTTCCTTTCACAACTCTTATTTGCCATTGGCCAGCTGCCTTCGCTTACGATAACGCCAGTATCGGGGTCACCTGAAACTTTCTCTGACGCACAATTCGAGCTTAAGACGTTCTTGTGAATACGGGCCTTGGATCGGATGAAATTTTCATTGAACAACATTTGTAGCGCATGGTACTTTTTTACCAGCGAAGCTGTTCTATAGCTCGGCGTAATGTCGCGACCCAAAAACTATCATCATCACGAACGGGCATGTGCCACAGAAATTGGGCAAACTGCGCCGATTTGTCCGGCGTATAGGAAGGGGGTGAGAGAAAGAGAGAGAGAAAAAGAAAGTGAGAAAATCTTGGCGAAAGAAAATTCCTCACGAGGTGGCGGGATTCAAACCCGCGAACCCACGATTAAAAGGCAAGCGTCTTCACCATTCGGCTATCCAGGCACGCCAGCAGGACATAGCATAGCCTTGCATAGTATCGTAAAGCAAGGGGGTAGGAAATAGAAGTGAGGGTGAGGATGAGGGAAGGAGAAGGGGAGAGAGTAAAGCATAGCATATAGAGAATGAGAAAGAGAGAGAATCAAAGAAAGAAAAAGAAATGGAAAGAAAAAGAGAGATAGATAGAGGAGGAGGAGGAATAAACTTTATTATCAACCAGCAATTTAAGTGCCTTGGCCTAGGCCTGAAATAGAAATAAACAGTGTAGCGACAGAGAAGAGGCCGACACCCGTGTTGCCCTGGTTGAACACTTCTTCTTTTCCCTTTATTTCGTGCTCACGAGCAGCCCCGCCTTACGCCCGCTTCTTCGCGCGTCTTGTGCGCGGCATGGCGTTTCCCGCCATCGTTTTGCCGCGGCAGATTCAACAAACAGAGTCAAACAACGTATACTTGCAACATAGCAAAACCTGGCAAGAAACAGTTACAACATGGCAGCAACCGGCGTGAGCCTTAAGACTTGAGGATCGGCAAGCTTCGCTATGCCAAGCTTTGCGCGACTTAGTGCAAACTTCCCGCAATTTTCATAAACGGGCCCTAAATGATAAAGGCGCACTGGCGATGTTCCCTATTTACGAGTTCAATCATACACAGGGAATCATATACTTCGCCATTCTGCTTAATTAAGAGTGAGACAGACATTTTATTGTTGTAGAAAACCTTAGAGATCGGCCTGGATCAAAGTTTGAAGCTAAAGGTATGTTTATTTATTTATTTATTTATTTATTTATTTATTTATTTATTTATTTATTTATTTACTTGTTTATTTATTTATTTATTTATTTATTTATTTATTTATTTATTTATTTATTTATTTATTTATTTATTTATTTATTTATTTATTTATTTATTTATAACATACTGCAGACCACGATTCGGTCCTTGCAGGAGGGGCACTCATTTTACATACAAAACAGGAAGTACAATACCGAAATATCAATACAGTTAGTCCAAAAAATATACAAAATTTCAAACATAATGCAGAAAGGGCCCGAATATGCGTACAAGAAAGGCAACGTAATACCAAGATATAAATGCGGTTAGTACAAGGAATATACACATTTTCGAACACAACTCAGAACATGGGTAGCGTGCTGATTTAAGAAGGTTCATTCATTACATGCCTTGGGCTCCACTCTGATACTGTCCTCCTATAAGGGAAGAAGGAATATTTGTAAGTATCTGTCCTAGCGAAATGAAGGTTTAATGCATGTGTGTTATCATGACGTGTACACCCTGTGGACAGGGAGGATAATGCAACAAGGGTTCAATGGACAATTCATGATTAATTAATCACTGTAGAAAGCTGAGGCGAAGCATCTGCCGACGTGTTTCGATGAGAGTAGTGTCATTTTTTACCTTGAGGGCTGTGTGGGGGAATCCGTGCGCTTAAATTTAGAGCAAATAAAGGCAACAGCTTTCCGCTGGATTCTCTCCATTATTTTAATGCTGTGTTTAGTGCATGGGTCCCATGTAATACAAGCATACTCTAATTTGGATCTGTTATGTTATGATACTAGGTACGTTATGATACTAGGGCTGAATCATCAAAATGCTCTTACGATGAAATTGTTAGCACGAGCAAAGACCAAGCAATCTTTATGCTGCACACCGATGGGGGCTAGCCAATGACAAAGAGCACTTGGCCGTTATAATCAACCATCGATGTACTACGTGCTTCGCATCGTGGGTGTGCGAGCTGGGCCGGCATGGTAGCACGCATGGAGCTCGAGGTGAATGCAGAACGTCCCACTGCATCGTTGTCGAAAAGAGTGTCGTCATTCTGGACGTCCGCTTGGGTAACCTGCGCTTCGGTTTCGCCGGCGATTTCGGTTAAATTTCATCACTCCGCGAAAATTAACAGCACCGGTTTTTTTTTTTTTTTGAGCTCTTAAAGCGGCAATGGGCTCCTCGTAGAAAGGACTTCAAATCTCCTACTGAACCCGACCGTCTGTCTCTTCTAATTAAAGTTAATTACCTTAATTTATATAATTCATGTCCCCAGTCATCTTAAGATATCTGCTGCCTCAGAAAAAGTAATTATGAAGGCGGCGAGCAAATAAGGCATTTCCCTTAGTTTTGAGGATTTTCTGACACGGTGCTTGAAACACACTCTACGCAAATAGTGTGGTTGCATTCACGATTGGCTGGCGTTTATGTGGGCCAAATGATTTAGCGTACGAACTTCTTGTGAATTCAGGCCTAGAGCCCGCGTGGGCAACTGTACAGGCAGCGGATCAGCGCCTCGTCAAGAGCGTTCCTGAGGACCCGCAGCTGTGGAGTATACACTGTTTACCTTCGGCCTGCGAACACTTCTTCGAGGATTAACGAAGAAAGAGGTGCCGGTGCGGCAGTGATGACGCAGGATGGCCGCCAGACAGAGAGGGGCGTCCTATCAGGGGACTCAGCTCGTCCGACTGAGGGTCATCGCAGTGGGCGGCCGGCGGCCTATACGCATAAGCGGGACACCGACCGTGGCAGGTGTTGGTTTTTCCAGCGATAGAGCCACGCTGCGTTTTCTGCCGTCATATGCCGTACATTTGAAGTAGAAAGAAGCCCGCCTGCGAAATTTGAATCGCCAGTGACAGGTACGAAAGGTACGAAAGGCACTTGCCCCCATTCGGGTACATAGTATACACGGCGCAACTCGTCAGAACGGCGGCGATGGGATTATGCCTGAAACCTTTACATTTTCTTCGGTGTTTTTGTGCGCTTGGCCGCTCACTTACTCCTCGACGTTTCTTTCACGCGGTAAAAAGTTCAAACGTGTTGCGGTTGAGAGAACAGAGTGCGATACGTGAAGGGAATGCAGAAAAAATCAACAGCGCCTTCTTAAGCATTAGTTGGTGGTGATTCATAATTACCTGTTCGCGCACAAAGAAGAGATGAAAAAGAATAAGACCAGAGAGATAAGAAAAAAAAGTGAGGAGAATTGGGGATACAACGCATTGCGAACTGCCAAGTGAGATTTTATGGCCGTATTCATATGTTTATAGGAGAAAATACATTAAAGAGAGGAAGAAGGACGCAAAAAAATCAGTCGCGTTCAGACCTGTCCGTCTGTCGCCATAGCGCATAGTGCCAAGGTCATTCATTACTTGACAGGCGTTATTGAGCAGCACACTAACGTACTTGTCAGTGCTTCTTGCCACATCTGCTACATTTCGACGGGTGCGTTGGTTTTCGCTTTGGATTACACAACGGCATCTCTTTTTCATGCTCAGGAAACGTCGTCCACACATGCGACGATGCACACTGAAGTGCATGTAAGCCCCTTGGACAAATAGCTATGCTTTTGAAGCCTGTCGTTAGGCATCCAGCAGTCTGTCCGACGTATGCCTGTTGTCAGTTGTCAATATGATGCTACGCACTTTCACTGAACTCCGCAAACCACTTAAGGTGGTTTATAGTAGACGTTAATAACCAGTGATCGTTTAGAACATCCATCGCTGAAATAACTGGCGGACGCTTGAATGCGCCCGCCAATAAGAAAACTCTCTTACGTCAGAGCTTTCAGGGCCGTCGCAACTCGGGGCGCCGGTTAGAGTGATGCCAAGACAATCGCAGCCGTGGCAGTCAGTACCAGGCGCCAATTAAATAAGTTACGTTATTGTCTATACATGGTCATTATGACTAAAAAAAGCTCAGTTACATCACCGGTTTACCAAATTCGCAATGTCTGCAAAGCCGCCATCGCTTAACGTATCAGATTGATTGATTGATTGATTGATTGATTGATTGATTGATTGATTGATTGATTGATTGATTGATTGACTGACTGACTGACTGATTGATTGATTGATTGATTGATTGATTGATTGATTGATTGATTGATTGGTTGATTGATTGATTGATTGATTGATTGATTGATTGATTGATTGATTGATTGATCTCTCATGCTTGAAGAACATGAGAGACGAGAAATAGCGCACACGAAGAACACAAAGTCGCAAAGGAACAGCGTATGATAACTCCAACGTAATAAACCGCTCGTGAACAAAGGTGTTGCGCTGTTGAATATAAGATACACGTGTTCAAGCGTGCGCATTCCAATACAAGCTGCATTTGTGCTCACTCAAAGTGCAATCGCTCAACGCAGAATCGCATAGGTTTGTCTACACGAAAGCCGCGCATTATCAAATTAGCAGCAAAGCCGTTGATATGGGTGTTTTAATGAACGCATACAAAACGCAGAAAAATTTCGCGTACGCGTAATCAATCGCTCGATCGCATTCAAGTGCTCCGGTAATACGCGCTGGTGTGTCCCATCTACAAAGTTATTGCAATTCTTGAAAAATAACGCTGCGCACATTTTATTACAATTGTTTTTATGCGCAGAAGATGTCACTATTGTCTGTGGCTACACTTAATACCGCCCCAGTAATTTTCTTCAGTTGCCATGTCCCGGTATTATGAACCGTTCGGCCGTCAGTCGAACTTCACTGCAATGCACTTCGATGAGCAGTGCCTGGCCTTTGAAGCCTTCTAATGACCCAATACTGGAATAAGCGCCGCAAATGCATATATTATTAGAAGGGAGTTTCTTCTCGACATTGCTAACTGAGAGTTGTTGAAATTCGGCCTGTATCATTAAAATATCGCTTTCGAAAATGCCGTCCGTTGAGTTGCACTGGCGCATTGCGGTAATGTTTGGCAGATGGTCGAAAAAGCACGGACGGGCAACGTCTATAGTTCCTGGATATGAGGTAAACAATATGGAATACAAATCACGAGTCCTAGAGCTATATAGCTAAAATTATTTCGACCGGACAAGACAGACAGCATAGGCATTGCGTGTACTTCATCGACGCATAAAAAGCAACTTAAAGGTCAGCCTCTCACTCGCAGCTCCTGTGAGAATGTCGTCCCAGAATGAAGGAGGCATTGGTTCCCCGCCAATTCAGACTTCATATAGGGCGCTTGCATAACGACACTTGCGACACTGGCGCGCCAAGGTCATGGGAGTGTTGTAAGGACCCCGGAAGCCAAGGGAAAGAACAGAGACCGAAATAAATAACTGGACTAGACAAGCGGCAGTGCGCTACATGGCTCGCGTAGCTGAGCCAGCGAAGCCCTTTGTAGCGTACGGAGCCGTCGTCAAGTGCGCCCAGCGCAAAAGAAGCAGCCGTGAGTGGCACGTGGGGCGCGCTGCGCAGTTCCGCGACACGACCGCGAAAAATTGCGGCGGATGGCGTTGTTCTGCGCAAGTTGACGCTGCACATTGTACGAAGCGCGGTCGACGTGTGCACTTGCGGTCCTTCCCGAGCCGGCAGTACCGCATGCGTGCATTGCACCGAACGCCAGGCTCTGTTGTGCTCGAGACCGCGCAAGGACAGCGCGACACCAGTTTCCGCGTCGTGCCGATTTTTAGCGCTGGCGGGGTTGCGTTACGCGGTTTACGCAAGCCACGGAAATGCCCTTGGCGTCACGCTGTTGTCGAGAGGGCCAAGGCGTTTGGTCGCGCACAAACAATAGGTGTGCTCGAATGTATGCGGCTGCCATTTTTTCCTTTTGCGTTGGGTGACGACTTTGAGCAATGTTTACGTTATAGAACATCGCACACCATGAATACTCATATCTTCAAGCTCGTAATTTTACTTCTGTTACGGAGAAGCCGTTGGCCTCTAGTAGGTCGGGATATTTCGCGGCGGCGTCCTAACGGAAAAAAGAAAGAAAGAAAAAACCTTCAGCGATTGAAGCGAAAGGTGAATATATTCTTTGTACCATTCATACAGCATACAGCCCAGCATTCGTTTCAATAAATCACAAGCTCAAGGCAAGCATCTAAAGCATGGCACATAATTAATTAATGATGAGGCGTGATAACCACGTAGCTCATTCCCCGCATACGTTTCGCAGTGAAGCACAAGCTGCCGCGATAAACACCAGTGGTTATCGTCGGCGACTTTAATGTGGACATTGCGAAACCTGACAAGAAGGACTGGTCCCTGCCGTTCGTCAGGGACAACTTTCGACTCACGTGCCACAACGACCTCATGCAGTCAACCAACCACACGGTACAGAAAGTATTTCGATTTTGTCTTGGCCCCGAACGTAGGGAAAGTGTGCGCGGAAACCATCACTGTTTATCACAGCGACCAGACAGCGATAATAACGACCATGAATAAAGCAATGCATGCACCCCTCACTAGTTGTATTGGTGTTCTTAAACATCTTCGTAGGACATCAACTTTCGCAGGGCTGGGATGCCGACGCAATTTTTGTTGTTGTTGTTGTTGTTGTTGTTGTTGTTGTTGTTGTTGTTGTTGTTGTTGTTGTTGTTGTTGTTGTTGTTGTTGTTGTTGTTGTTGTTGTTGCTGTTGTTGTTGTTGTGCTCACTTACACGCTGACGCTAATGAAGTCACTTCCACTTCAGGTCCGAACTATAAGGTGATAAAGAGATACGCTTTGGTTTTAACAGCTAGAAAATGGCGGCGAACGAGAAAGAGAGAGAGAAATGGAAGGGAAGTTCGTCTAGGTTAATCATGCAAGAACGGGTCAGCTTGGCTACTACTCTCCAGGAGTAGTAATAATAGATAAAAAAAAGGAAATGCACGAAAAAGAACGAAGATGTAGTTAATGTGAACATAGAGAAACTTGCGATAACCATTCATAAACGTTCGTTAAGTCCATTCGCTTTTAAAATGCGCAATTGAGCTTTTGAAGCCTTGTACTTGCAAGAGTGAACGCAGGCCAAGAACCCCGGATCTTTTCATCTTTGAGGGCCCTCTCATCCAAGCGGCGGAGTCTACCATCCACAGCACATCGTTGAATGTCAAAGGAAGGGTGAAAACAAACCAGCAGATAATGAACCCAAGGAAGGTATAGGGAACGCTCATTTTACTGTGCTAAGTGTATCGCAGTAATTGCGATATAGATGTGAAGAAAGTAAAGCGGACGAAAGGACAACGCGTAATCCGAAAGTTGCAGGTTCGGTCCCTGCCGGCGGCAAGTTGTCTTTTCATCCACTTTAAATGAATATTTCGTAAAGGCTACTCCTATCCACATCCGGCAAAGCATGGCAGCCTGAGCTTAACGGCGGATTCCTTGTCGGGTGCAAATGCATGCAGAGTATATATCCAGGCTGCGTTGTCTCTTGTTTCAAAAACTTCGTGTGTGTACGGCACACGAGCTCCCCAGAAGTAATCTGTCGCTGCATCTGGGTGTGACAGTGGCATCAATTCTTGCGCGCTGTCGTTAAGAGCTGTTCGAGCAGCGTTACCGGCATATTCGTTCTCCACAATGCCGCAGTGACCTCGACGCTCTAGTGAAACGTGATGTGGTGCCCCTTCTCTGGAAAGGTATACGGATGAGCTCTCAAATTTTGAATGCCAGTTGTTCGCGTGGTCTGCGACATGATTGCGGCGCCGCTTTCAAAACGTTGAGCGCAGACAATCTCTGAGGTTCTTCGTAGATGACGAGGCGAAGTAGAGGAAAAAGCTGCAAGTTCAGCGGCTGCCACGCCTTGTAACCAAATGCGATGGCTCTCGCTGAGTAACCAACGGCTCCTACAATGTCCTCGAAAGTGGCCGACCCATCCGTATAAGTGTGAACGTGGTTGATAAACCATACGCTGGGGCTGTATTAGTATCTGTTCCCTAGAGCCGTCAGTTTACTGTCCCGCGCATCAGATATATCACCTCATTTGCTGTCAGCCATTTTGTTTATGATGAGATTCTGCTTATCATCGGCTGGTGCCTTCGCTGTCATTCAGTTTGTGACAGGTAGCGCCCGTTAACCACCCTTGAATACAAACGTCTTGATTAATTCTAACCCTGAGGCCATATACCGCTCGCAACCACGGGTGGCAGAACGGTCGCGGTTTGGACTATCCCATAACAAAAAAAATATCACCAGAAGTTTGTTTTGTTTGCTTTATAACCTCGGCAGCGGAAAAGTACAGCAACATGCAAGAGAAATGCAGGCAGACATATGAGTTCGACTCATATCTTGTCGATGTGGCTGACAGAAATAAGTGCAGTAGTACTTACACGGCTTTCTCACGCTATATTGCAGTGTCAGTGCTGTACAATACTCGTTGTATACGCATGCTTCATTTCTCATGAGGAAAAACTGATTGATAAAAGGTAATTGCCATTTGCCTTGACGAGGTTACACTTTTAGCCGGCAACATTAGGAACTGGCGCACTCGGTACATACGATGATCAGAGCCCCGTCTTGGCGATATTCTCTCATCACGTATAAGATCAGTAGCAGGCGCTTGGTCATCCAGGACGCACGATATCTAGATATCGGCATGATAACGAAACGACGATCGCCACGCCGATAGCTAATCTGAGGGCACTTATACGTATGAAAACTTTCGCGAATCCGTAACCCACAAAATTATACGCGACAGTGTGTGGGATAATGTAAATTTATGACATAGGCCTTTCGCCATTGCTGGAACGAGGCAAAGAAAAAAAAAAGGTGCGGTCATTCTGTTCCTTGGGAGCAATGAGCAAATAATGTTGTCCCGCATCAAATAAACAAATGCGACAAATGTCGACCGTACATAGCCTAACGACGGCAGCAGTGAGCGAAATCTATTCGACTGCCATGTGCTGACCACCTTGAGTGTAAATCGAGCGAGCCTGCACATTCCGTCCATCGTCCATCCTCATTTTCGTCCACCAGGCAGCCGAGAACAGCATTCGGGGACGTGCAGCCGGCGAAATCCCGGACGATAATGTTCCGTGTCGGGGCTTCGCGGCCTCACGGTGCCGCGGTCCGCCAAGCCTTCGCCCAGGCCAACAACAAGTGCGCGCAGCGCCCCTGTACCGCGCTCAAGAGAGCCATCGTCTCGAGCGGAGCGTCGTCCCCGTTTTCTTCTTGCGAAGCACCAGATGGCCGCGGCGCAAGGAGTGTCCCTCCGGGAACGGACGACCGACCCGTCCCGAAGAAGGACTGTTTGCGCGCGCGGCGCGGTAAATAATTTCGAGCACCGCTGCGACTGCAGGAATCTCTCGAGCTATCTCACGAGACGCGCCGTTGTGAATTAGGGTCCGCGCGAGAGACGAGCCACTTTGTCGTCCAGCGGAACGCGCGACTCTTGAGCGAGGAAAGTGAAAAAGAAATATTTGACCACGACAGCGCGAACGCTGCCCACGGCGTTTAGAATAGCGGCCAGTGCTCTGTCGCGCGGTGTATAGACATGCAGCGAAACGAAGCGTCCTTTTGAGCCGCGAATGGTGGCGGTCCGCTGCGGCTGCAAGACCGAGCACGCGGGCCGAGCGTACGTGTTCGTTCGAGCGGAGTCTCTTGTCCCCGAAACCGTCGACTCCCTGGTTCAAGCATGCGTTCAAGAAGGAGCGTCTTGCAGGACACGCCGTATTCTCTTTAAGGTGTGGCATATTATGCGGCACGCTGTTTACTCTCAAACATGGGGCTCGGTAAGAGAGCGCTTCGGGAGCGATCGCCCGCCCACAAGACGAATGACGCGTTCTATATGCGGGCTCGATCGCCGCTGGCGATAGCGTATTCTATAAGGGCAATGATTTTTCTTTCCTCTTGAAGGGGCAATGTTTCCTGCATTAAAACCAGTTTGAAAAGGAGTAGGTTCAAGAAAACATGACATGTATATAAAGATGTATCAGGCGCGCCTTCAAGTGCATGGCGGCATAATGCTTGTTGAGGTAAACGGACATTAGAGCGTTTGCGACTGAACGTAATACGATGACGAAGTGGAAAATGAGCTTGGTCATGAAGCGAATCCGCCCACACATTTCCTTTTCTTTTTTCATGCTTTCCAGAGAGAAAAAGAAATGGATGGCCGCTCGCTTTTCTTATTCTACATTTGGCAGCAACGCACGACAAACGTTAAAGTGAAATTTGTCGAGATGTATGACTGGCTGTCAGGTCATACACAGTCACTTCGGACGCGCCCGTGTTTTCCACTCATCTTCGCAAACGATTCCGAACAAACAAAACCTGAAGCCCTCAATGCGCGCGCCTCGCCCATGCGCCGAGCCATTAGCGTGAACTCGTTGTTCCGAGGCTATCTGCGCTGCGACTGCCCGGGCGATTTCTTTGTTCTGAAGGGACGCGCTCGGTGAGGCCGTCGCCCGTGAGAACGCTTGGCGGGCATCCTTGACTCCTGGTAGCCGGGTGTCACCACGGGCGCAATTAAGAGCGCTGGATGCGCGCCCTTGACTCGCTGTGGCCTCGGCAGCGGCGCGTGCCTGTGCCGGCCTCGACTGCTGCTCGCAGGGGGCAGTCAAATGGGCTCAGGTCCCGAGACTGCCTGCACGCAGGGAGCCAACACATGCCGATAACGTAGTTACACCCGACCGCAGCCACTAAAACCATACGTATCGCGAACCACTACATGGTGCTGTTGCCCGGGATGTTGCCCTGATGTCGTAACTCGTATGACTCAACTACGGGATTCCCGTGCGACTCCCGTTGTGCAATGGCGTATACGTTTCCCACTGTATGCTACATGATTGTCTCATAATTCATCCACAGGCTTTCTTTTCCCCCTCAGTTCCGAAAGGGAAGAACCGTCATCCATCTGTTTGTATCTCGAAGCTGCAAGGAAACCCCTGCAGTTTTCTCAGAGAGAACCTTTCGAAGTTAAAAAATTATCCTTCTCAGCTATTCAAACTCGGGACGAACGGCCTTTCCGTACCATCTGAGCCAACCAGGCCCCCAATTCGCAAGAACATCTTGCCGCATTTTTCGTAAGGAAAAATATTTAGCCATCCTGACGCTGATCATATTATTAGCGAATGCAGCTGGCCATTTTAACAACGAGCATGCACATCGGAGAGAAAAGCTTTGTGTATTCAATCCTCATGAGGCTAGCATATTGCAGCGCGAGGGCGAAATAATCGACAATTCGAAGCACAGGGCAGTGAATATATCCACCCTGGAAAGGCGCTGCTCCCGGGTTGGAATTCAAAGCCAGGACGAATTTTTCATAAATGTAAAGTTTCTTTCAGAGAAACCTGTATGAGATTATCAGCATGGGACTACAAACGGATGGATTGGCAATTCTTCCCTCTCATTACCATCCATTCAGCTTGCGGGCTGAAGCAGAACTGATTTACCATTTTCAGCTTCTCAATTTCAGACGTAAACGATTTCTGCCAAGCTTCCTCGTATACATTTATTTCTCTCGGAAATAGCGTCATCTCTTCCTAACTTTCGTCGTCGCTTCTTTTGCATCGACTCAGCTGCCCAATTACGACCGAAGGACATGGTATTTCCGGGAAAACACTTACGCATACGGTTGCTGTCTAATATTTGTTTATAACTCAGTCTTTCTCGGCATAATAAGCCGACGGACGCCATACTCGCTCCAAGCAATTATAGCCATAAACAACGCACATAACGACCTTTGCTCCACCGCGAGTCAGTTTTCATATACGTCGGGAACTGAACGCTATAGATATAGGCATCGCGCAATTTTCTCTACTGCATAGCAACGTAGATGCGCAACGCGAGGCCTAATGGAGCAGAATCAAGAGTTCAAATGAGATTATATCATTAGATGAGCTTCGAAGTGTTGTCTAATGATTGAGATGTTAGAAGGGCCAGAGTAGGGGCTATAGTTGGTTGTGCATAGCTGACACTTGTGACGCGCTGTCTGAACATGAAGAAAGAAGCACGTATTGTGTACTATATGGGCGTGTCTTTTTTTGTGCGCCTTTCTTCTTGTTCAGACAGCGCGTCACAAGTGTCGATTGAGATGTTCTTACTGATTTAACTGTTTGGACCTGTCCAAAGGTAAAAATTCGTAAAGTAATATTTTTCTTTTTTATATATATATATATATATATATATATATATATATATATATATATATATATATAAAGCGTACAGCAGGCAGCCTTATTGCGTTGAAAACCTAAACGTCTCCGCATTATGCCAATATGTGGATAGCGCCATGGGCGTCGGCAGGGGGGTGCAAAAGGGGCACTTGCCCCCCTCAGGCCACACCAGCACTTGCCCCCACCCAAGCTACACCAGCGCTCTCCCCCTCTCCCAGCCGCAATGCAACACAGGCTTGCACCCCCCAAGATAAAATCCTACCGACGCTCATGGATAGCGCTGTATCTAGTCTCTTAACTTATTGCTACGGTAAATTGCGGTGTCCGAGACGATAGTCTCGCTACAAAACTGCCCCAAAGCGCGCGCATAATTAAGGCTTTAGTTGAAAATCGATGTGAAAATATCAGCCGCTGCAGCATGCTCAAACATGCTCGAATGTTTTAGAAGAATTTTTTTATCCGAACCATACTAAAATAACAGCAGTCGTATCCGCTACCGTTTCGTTTCCTGCCACACCATGCCGTTGGTTCCTGTCACGCGGTTACAGCACATTCGCCACGTATACGTGGCAGTCTTCCACAGACCGCTACCAGAGTCGTCCCGTGGCTCGCCTCGTTGTGTATACATGAATACAGACAGCGAGGTCTGGTGCATGCGGAGCGTTTGGCACGTTTCTTCGTCAAAGAGACGGAAGAGGCTGAGGTTTCCGCCTTTTGAGGCCGCAACCTCGTTTTTCCGGGGGGAGGCCTGAGCTGACGTACCCGGCCACAGCCCCGCGTGATTGGCTTCATTTAAGAGGCAGCGGCGAGCCCCGAAACGGGCATCCGCGCAATACCGCACACGCGGGGCTCGTCGGCGGCGTGCATCGTGTCTGCGAGCGGCAGCCGGTAATAAGCGGCGCGCTGCTATACGCACACTTGACCCGATAACCTGTTACACGACCAATATCCCGTTCTACCCAACAGCGCGCCGCGCACATCTAATACCGGCTGCGGGCGGGCCACCACGCATCAAAAAGGCCCTCCGTCTCGACACCGCCGACGAACGCTGTTCATACCTGCCTGCCTCCCTTGCCCCCCTTGTCGCCGGTGGCCAGAAAAGTACATCGGCTTCTTTGAAAGGGCGCGCGCTGCTTTGCTCGCGGCCCGGTAGAAGCTCCTCACGGCGACCGCAATGGGCGCCCTCGCCAAGGTTCGATAGAGCTGACTCGAGAAGTTGGCAGGCCGCGATCCCCTCTCAGGCCTCCCACGTACTCGCACACATCGGCCGCTGACTTCTGACCCTCTTCAGCAACGTCGCATCGCGGTCGTGCGTATTTGGTTAGGTGCGCCGCTTCGGGGCCGAGACGTCGGCGACCGCCTCCTTAGTTACTCGCCTCTCTTCCCACTTCCGTCCTGGCAAAAAGAAAATAAAAATAAAAGAATGAGTTGCTTGTCTAATGCCCCACTCAGCGTTAAGTCCAAACATTAAAGTGTCGGAGAGGAGTTTGGATGTGATAAGAGAAATCTCCCCGGATGAGCACAGAGCTATAGACTCACTGCGTCTACTTTGTTAAGGTAAGCCGTCACATTATCCCTTTCAAACGCAAGATAATCGTGCCCCATGCCAACCTGATTTCAGGTAAAGTGCCGCAGATTCTCACAATGTCCACCTCTGAGAATGTGCGGAAGCGCTTCGTCCCGCAGTCATCATGTAACATACAAAGGAGAAACTCGGCAAGTCTGCATGAGCCCGGAGTATCTCACCTGCAACTTTCTGACCGTGAAATTGTCGCTGTACTGACTGAATCTGTTACCTGAGAATGAGTTGTAAAGAAGCTGCGCCGGAATGTGGGCTCAAGTCCGAAAAAAAAAAATCAGTTTTCTGGAAGCTGAACACGTCGTCTCTTTTTTTTTTTTATCATTGGCATGTTAGACAGAAACGGCGCACATGTGTAACGCCGCGGCTATAGATACACTTGACTCTTGAATACGTTGCATACATACAACATACTTTTATGTTGTGACACGCGTGTTATAACAACACCACGACGTTACAGAGAAATTCTCAAAGCAACAACGCGAGCAATAAGCAATATGACGTAAAAATGCAAATCTCGAATCGATAAGTGGTACTTATAATATACATCATGTTATCACGTAAGAATAAGATCAAAATATATCACATTACAAGAAGAAGGAGAGAAATAGAAATGAGAGAAAGGGCAGCGAGGTTAACTATAGAATTGAAACTCCTAGATTGCTACCCTGCACTAAGAGGAAGGGAAAACGGAAAGAGAAGGAAAGAAGAGATGAGACAAAAAAGCAGATGCGCGTAAAAAAATATAGATTTAATAATGCGAAGTAAAGCAGAGACATTTGAAAGAACCGCTCAAGAGGCACAGTAATATCCCATATCGACAGAAAAAGAAACAAAAAAGTGTTAAAAGCGTTAATAACGCTCAGCAATTCCATTGTCTTAAAAAATTAATGCACGCAGCGTGCATTTTTTGCGTGGTCGTTACAACCATGGACCTAATAATTTCATTAAATTGGGTGGTTTACGTTCTATTGCAAGTAAAATGGATTGAATTCGGAGTCTTGGTGAGTCATGATGCGGGCATTCTGAGAGGATGTGATATGGGCATTAATTATTTAAGAAAGCCGCAATAACACGAGGAAATTTCAGTGTGGTCAATTCTGTGTAAAAAGTGTTTCGAGTCGGCAGTGGCCAGTATGTGCCCGATGAACAATAATTTTCCATCTAGCGGTAATTCCGGTCGAACCACGTCTTTTTGCATATTTTGAATTATGTTGCATTGAGAATGCGATGTAGTTCACTCCTTGGTATTGGTAGGCCGGGAAACCGTATCATCTTTGCGATGCACTTGTACTTCTGCCGCAGCTGTCGTGTAGCCAGGAATGTTGCATGTCGCGGTATCCGCTGAAGTATCATTTCGTGCTACGCTTGTAAGCTTTTCATAAATCATAATAGCATCGCTTTTATTTTGATGCTGCAGATCGATGGTACCGCGAACCTGGGGATCTTTGAACTCTGTTCACTTTTGCGTCTCTCGTATGTTGTAAATGTTATCGTACTCGAATAGCAAATAGTTCAGCCGCTGCCTTTTCTTACTTCCCTCTCTCATATTTATGTTCACCTTCCCTAATGTGTAGGGTAGCCAACCGGAAGCTTTTCTAGTTAACCTCCCTGCCTTCTGTCATTTTATTTCCTTCCTTCCTTCCTTCAGCCGCCGTCGCTACATTTAGTACAGTGCTAGTTGTCGCGTAGCTTTAACGAACATGTATCATTTTCTAGTTACACCGTCTACGGCCAACCTGTTTTTGGGGGGAGCTTAGGTAGCTGTCAAGGGTAGTCCATGTCATAGTTCCAAAACGTATTCCTTGATGGACATAGAAATTTTTCAAAACTGTTTTTGAATGTCTGCAGAAACTGGGTAGTTCTTGTAGAGCGTTCGAAGCCCGAAAAAAATGTCCACATCTTTCAGGAGTCCTCAGAAATGTAATGGGTGATGTGCTAGCCTTAACAGTAACACAGCAGCAAAACGTCGCGCTCATGGAACTCCTACTGACACGTGCGAAGGTCTCTGTAGCCAAGAGTTTTCGAAGTGGCCCTTCCGACATGCGGGACAGGCGCGTGCGTCGTGTATGTAACAGATATGTGCTGTTGTCCTTACCGAAAAGAGCCACAGCCCTTCTTAAAGAAACGCTCACGTAAAACCCCAGATATTATTATTTATCTCTGCACACGCATGACACATCGCACTGTCAAGTGCAAGCGCCTGCAAGCGCCTGTAATGTTCGTCGAGCAGGAAGTGTCATATCTTCACTGCGGTCAAGGTAAATGCAAGGTACAGTTGCGCAAGACATGGAGAAAATAGCGTCTTCAGTCGAGACGCGCCGTCACTGTTACGTCTTTATGGAAGTCGGCGGCAATGGAGACCTCAGGATCATGTCAGGTAGCTATCACTGCCGAGATATGTGCAAACCCTCAGAAGGCAGCAGTCGGTGGTTGTTCTGTTCTTTCGTTTTTTGGACAGAAATTGCGAGTGCCAGTGTTGTTTCCACTGTAGACTTATTCGCCTGTCACAAATGGCAAGGACCGGCGCCGCGCGCGACGTCCTTTCGAGAAAATGCGTAAGAGCGGTTCAGCGGCCCATTCGGAATTTGAGTGGCCGGAATCACTGAACTTCCTGCTCGTAAGTGACCTTGCCAATGACCGGCCATATGTTCATCGTCGAGAGTGTCCGGTATTTTCTCCAAGGAACAGTTCTAGCTTTAGAACATTTAAGTGAATACAGCCCTATATTTTTGAAAGGTGACGGTACGCGTTCAAGTGCGAGCACTAAAACCACATATCTGAAGACAAGAGCATCGAACAGGCCGAAAAGGCCGGAAGTATTTATCATACGTACGTTACGATATTGACGAGGGGCGTCGCTTCTCCCGCTTTGCAAGTTCGTGTAAGACGTATTCCTGTGCTGTTTACGGCGACGGCAAGCTTCAATACTATGGGAAACGTGCGGCACCTACAGGTGGCGCGACAATGCAGTGCGCCAGCGCGCCGTCAGCGCCGCGAGTGGCCATTCTGTTGTCAAGTGTCGTGCTACGAAATCTCGTCTCTCCTTCTACTGCGCCCGCGTTTTGTGGACGTGCGTGCGCGCGACGGCGACTGGTGTTACAAAGCGCGCCGGCTTCAAGGGCGTAAATAGCGCAGGGTTTTTTAGAGGGACACAAATTATGCCGCAGCAGGCACGTTTTCGACGTGACGAAAGAGAGCACGGTCGGAGAGAGTATTCTGAAAGGGAGATGCGTGCGACAGGCCAACGTGAACTAGGAAGCATACGCCGTCATCATCGAAGTTTGTGCGCACGCTTTTTCATCATTTTACCTGCTCATTACTGAGTAAACGATTATATTAACGTCAAACATGAGCTGTAGCGAGATGTTGTCTTGATGGTAACCGAGTGCGATCGGCGCAATTAGTACGCATGATCGCCTCCCGTGTTGCATTTAGTGATGCCGTAACAATTGTGCGAAGCTTTCTATGCTGCAGCTCCGTTTGTGGATGTTGCTCGGGCTGCATGAGTGCTTGGGTAAATCGGTTACCTGTCATCTTTGCAAGCGATATCTTAGCCGTCACGTAGCATAAAAACAGCGTGGCGCAGCACCTCTTGCATGCGCAGCGTGTCAAGGGGCAAATACAATACAGGTGTAATAAAGATTAAAATTCGTGCGGTCCCCATTGCATTGTGCCACGCATCCGGCTCTTGTTTCTCACTGTTCCCGTTTACGAACTGCGCTATCTGCTTATACGTATAGGGCGTACGAGTAACATTTTTCCCTGCAAATGAGTATGACTGAATGATGCTCGCCTTTATATGTACCTATCAAATTGTCTGAACTACGGTCCGCGTAACAATAACTCACGTATAGCTCGACGGCGTCAAGTAATTTGACAATATGGTCATCGCCGTGAACTGCGAGATAACTGTTGGCTGATGTACGTAACTTTAAGTGCTCACGCTCTGTAGTATGCATGTGTACTTTTCAACATTAATTACTTTAGACTATTAACACGAAAAACGCGTCTTTTTCAATCGTACCGCCCGGAGGCCGGGTGTAACTTTTCAGCTTTATGCAACTAGGCTGATCACCAGAGCTCACTACAACTGTAGGGGTGGTGTGAAGTCCACTGCAAGCATGCAGCAGCAGTTGTAGCTTTTGAAGAGTCTGCTAAACTTCAGCTATCGCCGCAGTTTTGCGGTACGTCGGCGGAAAAACAGCAGGAGCGTACGAGGGAGAAGCTGGATCTGTCGATGACTTTCCGCACACAAAATGTACTCTGCAGACCCGAGACCACTTTGCCGGCTGCCACTCGGTTCCGTTCGCACTGTAAAAATACCGGTTCACTTGCGTGAAGCGTAAATTCACAGCGAACTAGCTACAACATGTACTTCATAACCATGCACAGGATCAATTACTTCACATGGCGTACGCTGCGAATCCACCGTTCCCGGTCTAGGAGGCTTTCTCGCCCGGCAGAGCGAGAGAACTTTGTTCCAGGATGGCATTCCTTATATCTATTAGCGCAGTTGACGACCCAGCAACTCATGCGCGACATTGCAAAACTCCTCCAACGGCGTGACACGGCTCGGGCAGGGAACATCTGGCTCGGCTCGTGGAGCGGCTGCTGCAAGTAGCACGCCAATTCGTTTCGTTCGCTCCCGCACAGCGGCGCCACCAGCTCAGTGCACGTTCCCCATAGGCCTCGTTAGTGTTTTGCACGGCTCGTTACAACGATGGAATAAACAACCCTGCGTGACGCATAGTTCGCAACGTTAAAATGCGAGTGCATGTTTGTAGTGTTTGTTTTTGCTGGCAGAGACGCTGCAGTCCGCTGCGGCCAGAGGTATAGGGAGTTCTGTATCAATATCAGATCGTACACCACAGTTCCATATCATATATCGTTAACAAAATAAGTACGGGACAATGCTTGGAATAATGGTTTTGCTTTTCTGAAAGTTTATTTTAGACGCACAGTTTACATGCATACGCAGTCTTAAGACATGTGGCTAAAGGCATCAGTTTGTTCGACTGCGCCGCATTTCCCACATATACGCGTCTTTTGCGCTATCAAAAAGCGCGGTGCTTTGATTTTCGAGCTTTCTTGCCTTAGGTCAAATTCAAAGCACAAAGACAAACAATGCGTCCAAATCGTGCCGATTCAACGCACATGTCGGAACCTTTTTCAAGCGATATATTCGGGAATTATTGTTATTAATATTATTTGATTTGCACACATACAAGCAGAAGGACACAGAGAAAAGAAGGAGAGAGCAAGCTGGCAACTGCCACCAGAAGGGGCACAACGCCTGCCTGCTCTTTCGGGATTAGGGAAGAGACAGAGGAAAGGAAGTTAGGAGGAGAAAAAGTAAAGAAAAAATTTACGAAGACTTTGACAAACGATTCATCAAATTCGACGTAACTTAATCCGACAATTGTCTTCCTTTTATTTGTATGCAACGTGGAATCTCGTGCAATGTTTTAGTTTTCTGCAAACTTGCGCAGGTAATAACTTTAAGGTAGCCTATTGTTTGCGCAATAAACACTTCACAGCTAAGAAGGATTTCCAGCAGAAAGCACTGCATGGCGGCCGGGACCGAAGAAAGACGACACACCGCTGGTGTATCGTCTTTCTTTTAACTATGGCTAAACTCAAACATCAATTCATGCACATATGCCCGGTGCCAGACGTCGATGTAGAAATGTCTCGAGGTTGAAATCGACGTACAATGTTTCTCGAGGGAAGAATGGTGAAGAGAAGTATGAGCAGGGAGTAACGCAATACTTACGTAAAGAAACCATAATGCTTTTATGCACCTCTGTGTCACAATGACACATACCCTGCGGGGCTATCGCGGACGCTGATCTTTTCTCCGCACGGCTTTCGCGTCTTCTAGAATCCGGCTTCCTCGTTTTGTGTCATTGAATAGAAAGCACGCCCACAAGAAGGGACGAACAGATAACACAAACGCCGGCTGTCAACTACAAACGGTCGCCGAGTGGTGGAAAAGAAGGAGGACACGATACTTATTTGCGCATGTTCAAGCAGCGCTATATCCGACAAGTGCGAACACTTGTGCGAAATAACTGTACACGTGTAACACTTCCTTTTTTTGGGGGGGGGGGGGGGAGGGCAATATAATGGAAAGCCGGCTTACACCCGCATGATCTCGTTAATACCACGCGATACTTCAACCATAAGGCGCGGGCGTTCGATCTCGCGTCTTAACAGAAAACTTTGCATACTGTCGGCACATTCGGGAGTACGCTTGCACAGCACACATGCGGCGTAGACGGTTGGCATCGTAGTTCCGCGGTACCATGAAAGATGGGGCGACCATTTTGATGCCAGCGCCTCCTCATAATAGAACCGACAACTGGACACTGTAGTTGGTAATGATGTAAGAATGGTGAAGAGAGCAATACTCAAAACTAAGGGAAGACGATACGGAGGGACAAGCACTATAAGCAACTGTGAAAGTGTACTAGAACTTTCTTTTTTTTTTGCTACAGCAGGACATTCACGCGCATGCGCCGAAGACAGTATAAGACAGCAATAAAAACGGATGATGATGGTGACGATGATATGTGGGTTTTAGTGTCGCAAGGGCCAGGTGTGGATAAAGAGCACCATTACTGATAATAGCAATAAAAATGGAGCAAGCAACAATAACGGCATGCACCGTATACGCAATGTCGTAATGAAGCCTGATAATCAGGCAGCAAGCGTTAACCGTCAACAGCGCACAACCGATACAAGAAGCATAATAACAAACAGAGGTGAATTATGAACCACCTGAGTAATAACAACATATGAAACGCGCTTCTTTGTTTAGAGGCACCACCGAAATAACGATAACACAGTACAGAGGCCACTGTTTGATGCTGCCGCCGCTTCCGAAATTTCACGTCCTGTCCTTATTTGACACGACCGACAGCCTCTGCACTCTACAGCAGGAAACATGTCAAAAACGCTTCACCGACTAGTCCAAAGGTCCACTCTTCTTAAATTGCCAGTGATTCATAATGTGCGCTGTTGCGCAAGACAACACGACCATAATTAATGATATACGTAATTATTTATAAGGAGGCCTTACAAAGTTTCCTTAAGTTTGCAAAAGAATCCTCCCTTTCGCCAGGTAACGTCGAGAACATTTAAGCGTAATACTGCTCGCTTGTACGCGTCGCCAAGGGACCCTTTAAGTTATAAACATTATGTCATATGTAATAAAATGCAGAAAGTGATGCCCACGCCCGAGTGGTGCATCCCGTGAAGAAGTTTCCGTGCACGCACTTTGAAATAACCTTTGCCAAGTTTGCGCTCGATTCGCTTCATCACAAAGGGTAAATATGTGATCAGCGAACCAGGCCAGTTACAGACACGTCACAGCTGACAGTGAATGTCTGCAGCAACGGTGAAAAATAAAGAAGACGCACGTCAATCAAACTCAAACGCTACGGCGCGTCTTGTGGCGTTGGACGAGCATGACGGTGATGGCGAACCTTGGCATGCTTACTCGGAGAATTCCTCAAAAATCGCTCGTCACGACTGTCGGCAGTGCGTTATGTTGAGGCGCAGCAATTCCAAGTGAGAAGGGAGTGAGAGCAATGAGCCTAAACATTGGCTCTAGACCTGTTCGCAGTAGAATCTCCATAGTGAGTCTGTGTCTCTTTCACATTATCCCCTGGTCAGATCAACGATGAACTCTGAATTGAGTAATTGCTCAGGAATGCGAAACGGACAGCCCAATTGCGCCAGATATTCTATTATTCAATTATCTCGGGGCTATTAAACACGGCTAGTATAACAGTTTCAGGATGTATATATAACGTGTTCGCATAGGTTGCAAATAAAGTGGGCGAGAGAGAAAGAGAGGTGATCAGCAGTGAGGTTAGCGGGACGCACATCCAGACCCTGCGCTGAAGGAAGAGGATAGGAAAAGAGAGAAGGTTGAGTGAAGGAGCACTGGTCGCGCCTGCCTGCATGCCTGCCTGCCTAACTAACTAACTAACTAACTAACTAACTAACTAACTAACTAACTAACTAACTAACTAACTAACTAACTAACTAACTAACTAACTAACTAACTAACTAACTAACTAACTAACTAACTAACTAACTCTGACTGACTGACCACCCACCCAATAGCCCACATAACTACATATAAACTGACTAGTTAACGAATAACAAACTAACCACCTCGGCCTCGGTCCTCGGCTTCGTGCGCGCCGTTAAAAAGCTCCGAAACAAGAAATAACGTGAAGTTCCTAATTGAAGTGAATTTACAATAACAAATTGATTAAACTGCATGCTATTAGTCTACAGCCCATTGAAGATACTTCTGGTAATGCACTTCAGAATTATCATTCATATAAATGAACTGCTTGACATGTTCACAAGGTGAGCGCTCTTTAAGTGGTGTACCAACACGTCTGAAAGTGAACAAAAACCTCTCCCTTACGCAGCGTGATGCTCGCACATGGCCATCTTTTTTGCAAGTATATAAACTACAGACATTGTTTAAGTAACATTCTTGACAGTTATTTTACTGCATCTGTTTATAGAACGCAGAAGTGCAACATATGCTGTATAAGAGACCTGCGGAATAAAGCTTGGTGAAAAAAGAACCATCCCTGTCGCCTAGGCTTGCCGGACAAGCTGAAACGGAGCACGAAGGTCATGCGCGCGTCATGCGTATTTCTCAGTGATTACAGTAAAACATAGCCAATTGCCGGGAACGCAGCATAAACATGCACTGAACGGTAGTGTGCAGTAACCACAAAGTCCAACGTAACCTAACATGTAGTATGTATTAGCAATGTTTTACTTTAAAGACAAGAATGCGTAGTATCGTAAGTCATCACTTGTTCGAGCATTCGGATTTGTCCGAATATTCGGGAAAATCCAAATATCCATTTTTTGAATAGAATATGCTTCAAATAAGGAAAACATTCTATTTCTTTTCTTAATTACGAATATTCGCACACCCTTACAAGAAACGCTTTACTTAGCGAAATGGCTTAGACAACCATTTCACACTATATAAATGAACGTACATTTCAATTTCCACTTCCCTATACTAGTCACCCTTCATGAAAACGCACGTGAAAGGTCAATAATATTTTAATTACTAATTTCGTATAGAGATATTGATTTTTTTTTTTTGCTTCGTTGTCGCAGTTGTGTATCGCACTTTCCATTTTTAGGGCACGTTTCTATCTATTTTCACCTAAAATACAGTGCATTTAGTTTAGTTGAAAAAAAAAGAACAAATGAACTAACTGGTGATGCACTTTTGGGACACATGGAATTTGTACATAGTAAAATATTGTAGCTCTAAGACTATTCGTATCAAAGCAGACACCGGCCAAACGTGCTTCTGGACTAATCCGTGAAGGCAGTTGACCGATGGCACGCATCCCTTGTGAACGAAAGGGGTTGTGCAATTCGTCCGCAGCTCTAGTGATCCATGTACCGTCACAATTCAGCGGCAATAATTTATGGGCTGCTATACGAGTTGCGCAGCTATGGTGTTGCGTAAACATAACTATAGTGAGAAGCTGTAGCCCAGAAAATAACGCAAGAGAGCGTTTGTCGAAGTGAAATGGCACTTTTGAAAACACTGCATGCACAGTACGCCACTTGCTTCCTGGTGCTTTCTTCTTCTTTTTTTGTCATTTGCACAGATGCTCAGCAGCGAGTTAAAACTAACTCTTTTGCCTTAGGACGTTGGTGAACACGAACGTAAGTAATAAACCTGAATAAGCAGGTTCTCGTATCGCGGCCTGCATGCAGCGAGTATATCGGGGCCGCAGTTTGAAACAGCATAAATAAGGAGAAAATAATAAACAAAAAGGTTCAAGAAATAAAACTTGTCGAAGTTAAGGTTTTTAGGCACGCACGACCCAGAAACGAGCGCTCGAAAACTAAGAGTACCCGCGAGAAAACTTGCGCCGCTATCTTTTTTTCCTTTCAGCGGACACAAGCGCTCTTATCAAGGTCAACTGGACTCACACGCGGAGCACTGCTATTATCCACCGTACTCAGCATTTCTTTCTTTCTCCTCTTCTGCGCGTGCGCTACTGATCTTACATCTGCATACGAAACGAAAACAGCGGTTGCGAAATTTCCCTTCGAGCAAAGAAACAATGGAAGAGTACCACGTGTTATTCTAATGGACGGTCAGAGGACTACGCGGCGCTCTCCCTTATCGATTTGTAAAGAAAGAAACCGCGCCAGCCGACATCCAAACAGGCATCATTCAGCGAGAATCCCAGTTACAGCACTGCTCCCACAGCGTCGTGTCGCTCTACAGGGCAGCTATATAAACGCCGAGCCTGTCCGAGGAGGCGAATGGCTCGGCACGTCGCTGCGCCCAAGGGGACACGAAGCGATAGATCGGCGCGTGTCCTATCGGCGGCAACGTGAGCGAGTTCTCCCGCGGAGATAGCGGCCGCGACATGTATGGGAGCGTGCGCGCGTGTTACGTGCACGCCGTGCCGACAGAAACAGAAACGTCCTGAACCGTGCTCTGTACGGAGAGAGGCGAGTTCAGATGAAAAAAAAAAAAAAAGAAAGACCGCCGTCTCCTCCCAGACAGAAGAGACCATATAGTATAAACTTCCTCGCAGGGGACCGCGGGAGGTAACGCATATAAAGAGGCCCAATCTTTGATCCCGTCTCGACAAAGCCGCGACCCCAACTGGAAACAGTGTCATCGACGAGGAAAGAAGAAACCCCTCGAGTGGCATCGGGCCGGGTCCTGTCGGGTGGCCTGTGCACGCCAATTCCCTCGAGCTGGGATTGGCCGCAGATGAAGCGTGTGCTTAGTGGTTCTCCTCGAGGGTCACAGATCTGTACACTCGCGCCGCGTCGTATACTTCGTGCGTGCGTGCATACACTACACGCGCGCACACACATCGCCGACACGCGCGCCGCGTCCCTTCTCATTTCGGCTTCTCGCAATTCCACGTGGAGGGTGCATTTGGGACGACGAACTGCGCCGCACATGATGCCGCCCGTCGATGACCCCGCAGGGGCTCGATAAGCGTGCCGATTCGCACCCGCGAACTCTATAAATACCCCGCAAGTCGGTGATGAAAAAAAGATCGCTCGGTGGGGGACGAAAATGACCACCACTTACAGGGACGATCTATACTGATAGGGCAGCGTTAACCACGTTTCAGACCGAGTTTGCAGGATTAAAGGAAATAGGCCAGACGTTAGTTCGGCCCTAGTACTTGAGGCACTATGGAAGCTCTTACGAATTTTTTTATCGGAAAGTGTCCTGGGTATATCTCGTATACAGATCCCACGTGAATGCGACATTTGCACACACACACACACACACACACACACACACACACACACACACACACACACACACACACACACACACACACACACACACACACACACACACACAACGGATTATAAACAGGTGATAAGAAGGTGGAGCAACTGCGTGCCTAAAATTTACATTATGGCTTTCGTCGTGGCTACGCTTGTAATGTAATCAGTAGTTTTACTCTATTTTACTTTGTTTTATTGACTGAATGTTTTACAGCCTTTGGCACAAAAGTTGCGGTACTGAATTCGTAAAAACCCATTAAATCACCATTTCATCCTACAAACTCATGACTTCAGGCATTCCCTTAGCAGGCGCGTTGACTATCTACGTCACCGTTCCAGGAAGGTCATACAGAGAAGCAAGCAGAGAAAGTTTCGTTCGGAATGCTCTGGACACTGGTTAGAGACATCATGGACTGGTGTCACATCTCCATGACGCTTTCCTCAGCAGCAAAGCGAGAGGGGGGAGAGTAACGGTAGGAAGGTTAACCGGATGCGAGTTTTCGTTTGCTACCCTGCCCTGGGATGGGTAAATAGGGGTTGGAAAGATGACAAGGAAAGAGAGAAGAACGAAAATTCTGCAGCTCCCACTCACTCTGGGAGTCGATGTCATGCGAAGCAGTGGGTGATTAGTGGCCTATACCGATATTCTTTTATTGCTTTCAGTCAAGCGTTACGAGTTGGATCGACTTCTTGGGGCATTTTGTGTAGTTATGGGTACATTGTGCGCAGACCCTAGCAAGAAATTTTTTTTCGAAGTGTGTGGGGGGGGGGGGGGGGGGAGGGAAGCACTTGTTGAAGGCTCTGACTATTTGAGGAAGGTACCTATTTGAGGAAACAACAATTTTGGAAGGGGGGCGGGGGCTCTCCTTGGGTCCTCCCCCATTACAATTTTCATGTAGTGACCTGTTCATCGTTTTCGTCATACACTAATGCCCTCCCATGCCAATTTTCGTCAAGTTAATTAAGGAGTCAACCACGAGAGCAGCCAGACGTAGGCGGATAGATAGATAGATAGATAGATAGATAGATAGATAGATAGATAGATAGATAGATAGATAGATAGATAGATAGATAGATAGATAGATAGATAGATAGATAGATAGATAGATAGATAGATAGATATAGAAACGCTCAAAAGTGCCTGTAGTTCGATAAGAAATGCTTCGCATTGAAAACAATGGAAAGAAGAACAGGAAAGTCGTTGCGGTAA
This sequence comes from Rhipicephalus sanguineus, assembly GCF_013339695.2. Lineage (NCBI taxonomy): Eukaryota > Metazoa > Arthropoda > Arachnida > Ixodida > Ixodidae > Rhipicephalus > Rhipicephalus sanguineus. The sequence goes on from NC_051176.1 coordinate 189,416,667, forward strand.
AAAGTATTAACACAGCCTGGTGAATTGCAGGATTCCCAGTAGCGCTTGCAAAGCCTTGTGATGTGATGCAAGTCCTGTCGGTGCTCTAGAATTCTTCCGACACAGGTCTCTTCCCACTGGTTGAGCCCAACGGAAAGTGATTGTCTCTGTACACTGAACTGTGGACACTGGTACAGAACATGCATAATTGTTTCTTTGTCAACGTAGTGGCTACAGCCTACGGTGTCTGCCATCCCTGTGCGGAACAAGTAGGAAATGGCTTGGTGAAATAAGACGAGGGTTGAGGGAGTATTGTGGTGCTCGGACAATTGTTTTCTAGCTGATACAGTAGTTTGAGGCCTCAGTTGTCGTGCGACAGGAACCATGTGCTGTCAAGATGACAACAAATTAAGACGGCGTTACCGTGCCGCTTCGCTCAAGCTGATTTTAGTAACGTCAATGTTATGGCTTATCTTTTGTCCATCAGAACAATACCCATAGTGCACCAAACCTTCAATATTCAGTACTCAATATTTCAAGGTTCACTAGTTTAGAGTGAAGTATACCACGACCTCGCCACCAAGTGCTTTGTCGCCTCATTTGAGGGACTTTAGGCGGCACAAACTTCCAATTCCGGCAAGAATGGTTAACACAAATGTGGAATCATTTCTGGCACTTTTCAAAGGTTCAGCAGCACTTGTCTGACTGCTTTTTTTTTTTTTTCTCGTTGATATGTCAGAGTGCGACAGATGGTCCTTCTATTTAGTTTCGGCTTCCCCTAGTCTTTGCGTAAGGTCTGGTAACACGAATCCCCATATTTCATTTAAAATCGTATCATATAACCTGCACGAGTAATACGGCATGTAATAACGGCCGCGCACGTTCTACGCTCGCAACGGAGTGTGAAGCTCATGTGAGGCTCACCCTGAGGATCATCTTGCACCGAATCTCGATAATGCTTCGTCATCATGTACTTGCTGTATCATATTCCGCGTTTAATAAGTATAACGCCGAACTTGATGTTATGTGTCTGCTGCGAATGTTTGTTCTTCTGCTTGAACGCGGAACGTTAGGGAGCACTTCAATTACGGTGCGCAAGCAGGCATGTTGATGGAAATAACTTTGTTTACGTCCTGCGCAGGGTGTTGCCACCTGCCTGGCTAATCCCATGTCGGGACCGGGAGGTCAAGCCTCCTAGTCCTGTCGTGGGCGTACTGGACAGCCAGGACTTGGGGGATATGGTCGTGTGACTTGATCATGCCTGCAAACCGTTCCCGGGAAATTCCAGGGCCGAGCGACCCACACTCCCAGAGCATATGCTCAAGCGTGCATATTTCTTTCTTGAGTGCCTTGCAAATAACATCCACGTCTTTTATGTCATACCACTCTTTTGTCTGTGCCGGTGAGTAATAAGTCTGAGTCTGTAGTAAGTGTGACCGCTTGAGTTCTATAAAGTCTAATGTGAGGTGGTGCAAACTCTCTCCTTCTGAGCTAGTAATGTTTGATTATTTCATTGTATGTCGTGGGCGTATCCCTTTGTAGATTCTCCAATCCAGCAGAAGCAAAGCCATATGTAAAAGTGGCCCGGTCTGTAATTTCGCGGGCAACGCTGTTGGTCGATTCATTTGGATTGATGGGAATGTCATCGAGTGAGCCAAGGTGCGCTAGGAACCAATATATGTAATGTGTATCATTTGTCTGTTTTGTGTTAATTATCCTTGCGGCTTGTTGGGTGATCCTGCCTCTGCTGAAGGCTCTGATGGCTGCTTTTGAGTCACCGTATATGTATGTGTATCTGTCGTCCGTCAGGACCAACGCGATGGCGACCTGTTCAGCCATTTCCGGTTTGCTAGTGTAAACCGTGGCGCAGTTAATTGGTACACTTGCCCTAGGGATCTTCTACCGCCGCTGCAAATTTGGTTCGCTTCTTATGGGCGGCTGAGTCGACAAAGCAGGCCCCCCCCCCCTGCCCCCTTTATCCAATTTCTTCATTAAAGCCTTAGCCCGTGCTACCCTCCTGTTGAAGGTTTGGTGCATATTTCTAGGCAACGGAGCAACGATGATGTTCTCCGCAAAATCTTGTTGTATCTTGGTGTCTACACTGCAAATCGTTTCACACCCTTATAGGTGTATTTGCGATAAAACACCTACCGTACACCCTTTTTTCTGTCAATATTATCCGAAAGGGTGTAATGTCTTCTTTGTACACCCTTCGCACACCCTTTTTTCATTTTTGGGTGTACAATGGGTGTATGTTCTGTTAAACACCCATGGGTGTTCTTTGGATTTTACACCTATGGGTCAATTCACGCATTGAATTGACCCATAGGTGTAAACAGGTATCGTTGTACTGCTGAATGCAATTAACTGAGACATTGAACACCACGGGCAACGCCTCCTGAAACCACGGGTCACCACCCTGTTCGACAGAGCGTCTTGGCACAGGATACTGTTTCACGAGGCACCTGAGTGTGAAGCTACCTGCTCGTGAATCAGTAATGGTTCACCTTGGTCTGCTAAGCTTGCCACTCAATTTTCATTCTTTTAGTTGTGCATCACAAGTCTGCTGTAATTGCAAAGACGCATGTATTTTGCCTACTTTATTAGGCAAGTGGTAGTGAAAATAAAATATAGCATTGTCGTGCCTGAGGTTCTGAATGCAGTGAGTCAACTGATGTTACTTTTTTGAGCTCACATATATTTAAGCCTTTACATCCAGATTTATTTTTGAGAAATCATTTCCAAAATAATTTCATTTATTGCTTGATTGGATTGACACGTTGAATGAATGCCCGAAATACATTCGGAATAATATATGTATTTGTTTAGCATTCATAAGCATTTGTTCAGTTTAGAGACAGTTGGCTTCACTGCTCTGTGATCATCGCAAACACCTCTCCTAACGCTTAATCTATAGCATACATAAAAAGTGAAATCTCGTTGACACGATTCTGCATAATACGTTTTTTAGCCTAATACGTTTTCGTTTTTATTTCCTGCCAACATCCCTTGAAAATAATGCATTTTCATGAGTCTAATACCATCACATTTTTGCCAAAACTGGATAATACGACCGCGAAAGTGGATCTTGACCGATATATCGAGAAATCCTGCGTTTATTCTTCGCTATGACAGCTCTCACCGCGTTCCAACAAGCCACGATCTGCGCGTAGCAGAGCCGCAGAGACCACAGCAGCACCAGTTTAGCGGCGAAAAGATCGCTGCTAGGCGATCTTTTCTTTGAGATTATATATATACATATATATTGCCGCTTTGTGAGGGCCTCCCCTCCAGTGAAGGGAGACTTTAAGCCCTGCTTGTAGTCAAGCAGCCCTTACTGTGTCGTCGCAATGCTTACTGCGATTCGAATACACTGTGTAAAGCATAACAAAACATAACACTGCCGCAGAAAGAAAGCTGCGCCCACGCGACCCAACAACGGCCGGGGCGCCGCCTCCTCTGCCGGCGCAGCCGCCGCGCGTGCGCAGCGCGCGGAACAGCTCTATCACCACGTGACTTAAGCAACGCGCTCAGACACGCCGCCGGACTCCATCGTTTTCTGCGTGTGTTGTGCATCGCCTCCCGATCGCTCGAGTTTTGCAATCGGTGTGTTTCGGTTGTTTGAAGTGTGCGTGCGCTGTGTGCTCGTCCTTTACCTTCTGCTAGTGCTGCTTATTACGAAGATGCACTATACTCAAAGGGAGACCTGCAGCTTCATATCGTGGAGCACTCGAACTGAAACGGTATGTACCACTATCACGTTGCTACGGCCAGCGCTTTGTTAACTCCGAGAGCGCGATCTAATGCCGTTAACTAAGCTTTTCTTAACTGGTTGACGATCGGTGAGCATTTGTTAACGTAGCGAGCATATGTGAGTGTATTGTTTCATCGGGATGAAGGCAAAGTTGTGTGACATTAGGCGCGGGCAAGCTTTGCTTTGTTTGGTGTTGAAAGCAGTGTGCGCATGCGCGGCTGTGATCCGGAGGGGGATTTGAACGCAGTTGTGGCCAACGTTACTAGAACAAACTCAGTTTAAAAGCTCCGCCGGAGAGGCGGTCCGCGTGGCGGTCGTGAGAACTAGTGGCGCTGCAGTCACGTCTAGCTCCCGCGGCTGGCGCTTGTTGTGATCGGCGCCGGCGATGTACGAGCGCACGTGGGTTACAGCGTCGTCTGCGCTTTGTTAGCTCGTCATTTTTGCGACTGTTCTTGACCGGGCTTAGCGTCTTGTACGAAGTGATGTACGAAGCGTAACGAGGGCGAACAGATTCACAGTGCGGTATGCCGACTTGCTTTGCGCCGGGCCGCAAGAGCGGCTACCGCAACGACGACTCCGCTTCATGACACTTCTTCGGACCTCCAAAAGACCCTACGCCATTCAAGCTTCGCATCGCAAAGATAGAAAGCTTACTGCGAAATGCAGGGTCTGTGACGTTCATTTTGAGAGTGACGACATTGTAAAGCACTATCGTCGTGTCGTTGTGAGACAAGAGGTTTTGATCCCACGTGGAAAGTGGGAACTCGCGCCCGGTGCCGTGCCGCGCTTGTTCCCAGCACTTCCACCCCACATTTCAAAGCCAAATGTTCGGGGTTTTGGCGCAAATCCTCCCCAAAACGCACGGCGTCCCGCGAAAGCCCCGTGCCCAGTTTGGAGGAGCCGCCAGAAATAGAACAACAAAACGAAAGGCAGGCGATTACCTATATACGCTACCGAGACTGAGAGTTGCATCACACTGACATTCGATCAGTTGTCAGCTGTCGCCATGCCTTCAAAGCAGTGGATTTTCGAGAGATTTTACGACGAGGTATCCAACAAGATGTGCGGAATATTTTACACTCGCCGGCTCGGGAACGGGCTGCTCAGCGCAAAAATTTGACACGGTACACATAGAAAAGACGAGGACCAGCGCTGGTTCTCGTCTTTTCTAGCTGTACCGTGTCAAATCTTTTGCGCTGAGCAGTTTAATAATGTAATACCAACTAGCCCAATCCCACACTTTGCTTCGGGAACGGAGACTTACTTGTGCAAAAGATAATTGTAGTTGACGAGCAGTTTAACTGCGTAGTGAACGGCTACAGCACGAAACGCAAACGGCTGTCGTACAGTGTAAGTGCTGCGGGCATGGAACATCTGCTCGGTGAAGTTGAAAAACTGAAGTTGAATGCTGACGACTGTGACAGAGTACGCGCGAATAACTGCTCGGTGCTCACATCACGGCCGAGCTGTTCGAATTGTGTAAGGCACCGTAGAAGGATGCGACGTAGAAAGATGAGACACCGAAAATACAACTATCGCTGAAAAAATTGTTCAGAGACGACAGCTATTCGATGTAATCGCACACTGAGATTTCATTTACGGAGTTCTCGTAAAATTTTCCGATTTTGGGTCAGTATCCCTTTAACCGTCGCGAAAACGTGTCTTGTAAACATTGCAGAGCATTGGCAATGTTTTTCAAAAACAATTTTTTCAATAAATTGTAGAAACACGAGTACTGTTTTTCTAGAACGTTTTTGTATCTCGAGTAAGTACGCTTCTTTGTACACTATAAAGGCTTTTACAAACGTGTTGGGTTGTTCTTGGTCTAGATAAGACGGCAGCGGCTAAAATTGTGGTGGTAGTTATAAAAATTACGCTGAAAACCCTCATTCACTTAGAAACTCTTATGCCTGGAAGTTAAGCGCAATGTAGACAGCTCAAATATTGTCACAGGGTCGTGACGTCGACGAAGGCAGCAGTCAGCAGGTCCGAGTTGAAACTCTTTATTCGGCCGAACTTGTGGCCGAGAAACTCAAAGTCAAACTACAGCAATACACTGAAAGCGGCGAACAGAGCGTCGACCGTCGATCAAGTGACAAGCGGTCAAGGGCGTCGGATTTTATACAGGCGCTATCGAACTTTCCAGCGATATCGCTGGTGGCGGCGTTATCTCTCGACAAAGCTGGAACATTCGCGTGCAGCGCGCAATCTTACCAAAACGATCTACGATCGCGAAGCTTCTCGAACACTGCTTCGCGGACAGCGTCGGGCGCTGATAACCGTCCTTGCTGGTCAAACCCGAATACATCAAAATAAAACAAGAAGTGGGCGTGGCAATATAGACCGAACATCGATTCTTAGCCAATCAATGAACAACGCACGCGGTCCAATGCATACAGACGACCTTATGCATATCCACCTAAGCATCCACCTAACTAATACAATAAGAAAGTTGCCGCGCAGTTGCCGCGAGCAACTGCGCGGTGCACCGCAGCGTTATGCCGTGGCAGCAGACGACGCGCCGATAGTGGAGCAAGACGGAACTGCAGCGCCGCTAGTTCTCGCGACCGCCGTTCGGACCACCCTCCTCCGCTGGCGGAGATACGGAGCTTTGAAACTGAGTTTGTTCTAGTAACGTTGGTTGTGGCGGTGGTGGCGGTGCCTTCCTGTCGGCGGTGGTGTTGGAAGAGGGCCCCGCTCTCGATGAACCACTATTTTGATTTAAGAATAGTTGGGTTGTGACGGCACCTGTTACCTCTAAGCGTCAAGCGTGTCTAAGGCGCGTATGCTTCGGCCTGTTGGTAATTCAAGTGCATTTCTTTCGCACAAGAATAAAAAACAGGACAGAAAACAACGACGTGGTGTCCGCGTCGTTCTTTTCCGTCCGTGTTCGTTTTGTGCGCTAAAACTACCGTGATGCTCGGGTTGATGCGTGTGGGTCATTTTAACGCAGCATGTTGCTTCGTTTTAGGTACGCCGCGCGAAGCTCGCCTAAGTGCTAATACATTCCGTTTCGTTAAATTCGTACCGACGTTTTAATTCATCCGTAACATAGGTTTCCTGATAATGCCGGCACCCGTGCACGGGGAGCCGTTCGTTAAACTTGACTTGTGTTCGAATGAATTTTTCATGTCTGTGTGTGGCCGAATCGCCTTAACTACCTGAACTGTTCAAGCGCTAGTTCGAGCATCAGTGTGCACTTAGACGTGCGCAGGGTTTCCCATCAGGGGGGAGGGAAGTAGGAAGGTTAATCGCTGCCCCCCTCCCCCCGCCTTACTAAAAAGTCAAAGTATGGGGGCAGACTTTGCGCCCCCCCTCCTCTGTCTGAATTGACTAGGGGGGTGCACCCCCCCCCCTTCGTGCGTACGCCTGAGTGCCCGCGTTCGAGCACAATTTATTTTATTCTATTTGGTTCCATTATGTCTAGCTTTCATTATTTTGTTGTGGTTATTAAGAGTTATATGCGCCTCGCCTCGCTTTGGCGTTGTAACTTCGCCAAATACTTTTACGTGTACAAACATTAAAAAACGCAGTTTGTACGACCACCTCCAATAATATTATTTGGTAAAAGACAAGCCTAATGATTTATAAGACATTTGATTATAAGATTTATAAGACATTCAAGGCTGCAACTTGCAGCCTTGAAGGGAAGTCCTTGTGCAGAGTTTTGTTTTATATGCTTTTTATCGCTGTGCAGGAATCCTTCATGCCACTAAAGAATGCTCCTTTTTCTTTAAAAATGCGGATGATATTTGTCAAATAGTACTTTCTCTTTCCCAAACAAGCTAATTGCACGTAGAAAAGCTGGTAATTCTCTCCAGTTCCATATGGGCCATGTTATGAGCTTCATTTTTGGATGGTACTATCGTGAATATGAGCTCGAACACGCGAGCGCGTGGCGAACAGCCTTGAACCTTACGTCGGCTGATTCGCAGCGGCGGCTGTCGGAAACAAAGCGGAAAGGGCGCCGCGCTTCCACTAGCTGTTGACCCTCCCGCTTCGATATTGTTGATGCGAAACAGCATCTTAGAGAGTGTCATTGGCCGCTAGCGGTGATATGAATTCCCATCAACGCGAACAGCCACATCAGACTAGGTAGCTGCTGAGATATCGGCTGTGACGTAGCCTGCCACGATGCGCAGGCCATGCTTGCGCATCGGTATCTCGGTGGTGTCGGCTGAGGATTTTGCTGCGCCTCATTTATTTATTTTGTTATCATTGCTAGCGGTCATTGGCACGCATCGACACCTCGCAGCAACGCTAGCGAGGCGGGAGTACCAACAGTCAGCGGAGCAGCGCCCCCCCTCCCCTCTCCCCTCCATCCACGTATCACCCTATCTCAGTTTTAAGGCTATTTTCCACGTGCTCGCATGTTCGAGCTCATATTACTTACGATAGTACACGGTACAGAAACTGTTATTTACTGAAACAAATAATTGAAGTCTGCATAGCGCTTTCCAGACAATGATCTTTTTATTTTTTATCATGCAGGGAGCGAGCGTTCCAATAACACCTTGCATTGTGTACGATGGCCCCGATCTTCCCTATGCAAGCAAGCTTTTCCTCCATGTGGACAAAGAACTGCTCTTCAGTGGGTCCAATGCCGAAGAATGAGTAGCTGCACTCATGGCAGCACGTTGGCTGTTAAATATCGACTGCTATCACAAGGCGTTCAACGTTCTCGTCGCTGTTGAATGGCTCCTTCTTGGCCAGTGGGTAATCACTCCGAGGACACAAGTAGTAAAGCTCCTGAACATTTTCAAGAAAGCCTAGAAAATAGGCCTTAGCTTCTGCTTAAAGTATGTCGCCACCTGTGATTAACCCGAGCTTAAGCCATAAAGTTATATTTTCATATGGTAACGAGTAGTTATTTGTTTTACATTATACAGAAACGAATACTATGGCGGTACTAGTGTTTCATTTCAATTTCTTGCTCATTTTCTTGTGACATTTTAATACAAGCCATATTGTCTCTGCCGATTTCAACATGTTCTCACAGGTCATTCCACTTTGTGGTTATTGGCTTAGTTTTTATATTCAAAGGAGTTTGTGACTTTTTTGCAGTAGTTTTAATAATTGGGATCTTTTGCTATTGAAACTTTTGCTTAACAAAAGTGCCAGTACTTGTCAGTGAAATCATTGCATCGAATATGGTTTTAAAATTTATATTTGAGCTATATGACAAGCATTAAGTTTTGTCAATATTTTTAAAGGAAATAAATACTCATTTTATTCAATTACCAATGATTCTGTTGTCTTTGCTTGGAAAGGGATAATCTTTAAATTTCTCTGAACATGCCTGTGTAAAATTTGATTGAACTGTTGTTATGTAGGTAACGCTTCTGCAGGGCTGTCATGGTCATAACGTCTCTATTCCCATGCATATCCTGCATATTACCGCATTCAGCATGCGCTGCAACGTGCGCGTCATGGCCCAATCGCTCACTCTTTTGTGTTGGAGCCACAATCCATTGCTTTTGAGAAAGTGGGAAATATTTCATAATTCCAGCAATGTGCAGTTTTCTACTTCACTCATTTACTTTCCCAGAAAAGAGATAATATGGAGGCCTGCTGTGGAAAACGACATTCTGAGTCCTTAAAATGTTGCGTGAGTTGTCACGGAGTATTGATACCCTGCTCGTGTATTAGCTACAGCTGTGTGATGACAGTGTTTACCCTACTAAGAAAGTCGACAACAGGCACAATGGTGTGGGCACTGCTGGAATTTTGAAACTTTATCAATCCACTTTCTCATCAAGGAATTGCACATTTCTGAACTATCTCTTTAACAGGAGAACGACCATACCGTACCTTTCGTGTTCCAGTTGATTTCAAACACATACACTGATGTTATGCAGCCCATTTAAGACGATGGCACCTTATTTTATCAACAGCATAAGTGCAGGTATAAGAAGTGGCTCCAATATTTCCCTTCTTGGGAAGGGCAACTACAGCGGGAAAATTCATTCTGGGGTGCGCCCAAAGGGACCAGGTGTCTGTAGTGCCCCAAGGGGGCTGACAGGGAAGAAGGTTCGTTTGTGCTTCTCCCTGTAACTGCTACCTTTTCACCTTTTCGAGGGCGGTTTCATCTATTACACCCCACTCGCACGGGTGTAGCTTGTTCTAAGACCCATACTGCACTATACGCCTGTGTTACAATGAAGCATGTTAAATTGAATTTCTCATTATGAAGTGGAAATAACGCCCTTGCTTCATATTTTGACACAAACGCCTTGGTCATTTGTGCTCCATGCCATTTGTGCTCCTTGTTTGGCGGCATACGCGATGCCGCTCCGCACACTCGAGAAAGGTCATTGAATACCGTAGAATTTGTCTCGGATGTACGAGCTTTGTGTTTATAAAAGCTTGACTTTATTTTGTACTATTGGATAACTGTTTGAACATCTTGCAATGTGTGTCAAGACATTTTAGGTAATGACTTTGTATTCAGTCACGATTGCACTGTATATGTAAGGGCCATATATGCCGTGCTTCATATGCACCATAAAATTAGTGCTGCTGCCAGCATTTTCCTTCTGTGGCAGGAGCCACTATAATAGGTCATGCGCCCTTAAAAGGACTGGCTAAAGGGTAAGCTTTCTAGCGTTTCAATGGGAGCCAACTGGGAGGGGGGAACCACTCGAATTATGGAAATTTTTGCCTGGGTGTTTGGGTGTAATTGTGCATAAACACCCTAACGCCCTTTTTCTCGTTTGGGTGTAATATGCTTTTACACCCAACCACACCCATTAGGTGAAAGTTCGAAATTACACCCATTGTATAGGTGTAATCCTGCTTGGTACACCTATTTTTTGGGGTGTAGGGGTGTGAGTTATAGACACCAAGTTACACCCATACGGGTGTAAAGTGGTTTACAGTGTACCGGCGCATTGTTTTGTGTTTGGTGGCCCCCGCAGTAAGCAGAAAATTTCTAATACTTACAGCTTGAAAGTTAGAAACTTTCTCATTTAACCGATCTACAACTTTCTAATTGAATTTTTCGCCCAACTTTTTTGCTTTATTTAGTTGATTATTCTTGCCTAATTAAGCAATTAAGCCGAACACAATAGTGTGACTGACTCCATGCAATCTTCAGCAACATGCATTTCGTCGCGTCGTTATGAAGTGCGTTGGCATATTTTTAAGCTCTGGATATAGAGTTAGCTGGGACACCCTATTTAGTACGTTGTAATCGCCCGCCATAATCACATTGCACTTCACATTATATGAAACGTGAAGTGCAATGAACTTCAGCCTACGCTTCAGTAGTTTTCTTTGTTCATTCCTCATTCATTCAGGTGAAGTACTTTAACACATTCTCGCAGACTATTAATTACCGAGTCGCCCAAGAAGCAGCACTCGTGTCGCTAAACTTTAATTGGAACTCGACATTTTGCGGGAAGTTCTTGTGTGCCACGCAGACTCCGAGAGTGGAGGTGGCGCCTGTATTTCAGAGGCCATAACGGGCAGTACTGAATATCGGTTAAAGGTGACGTTGCCCGCATCGCAAGGCCGTTGGTAAGAAGTTAGCGGCATTTCTACTGTAAGAGCCTGCTGCGGTCGCTGTAAATGATATTAGGGCCAGTGAATCGCTGAAGCATCATGTACTTCGTGGGCTTATCTGTGGGCTGTCCGCAATTGTGCTATAATAATGGCCGAATGACCGTTATAGAGTCCATGTAGTACCTCACACTTGGAGCCTTCTGTGCAACAACAAATTAACGACTGGACAGACAACCAAACAAGCCGATGTCGGTCCATGATAAAGACGTCGCCAAATTGAGGACGCATGCTTTGCTCAGCGGCAGACCTGAGACCATGACGCTTTCTTCGCATGGTGGCAGCCACGCTCCGTCTCCCACTATAATTAAGATTTCTCACGCTAGTCTCGTACTCCTTAGAGAAACAGCGCCAGTGAGGCCAGGGAATGCGCGCGAGGATTGTTCCTTTCAAAATTGTTGCTGTTCTATGTACGGGAAACAGTCACGACTCGTTACGAGAAACGCCGCAGTGCGAGACAGCGGATTAAATGCGCCCCCCCCCCCCCACACACACACTTGTTACATGCACCAGAACCTATAGGCACAGAGTCGCTGCCGCATCGCGGCGCGGCATCGCAGCCGGTATGCAGAACTCGAGGCTTCGGGCTTGTCGCCGAGCCAGCGGGTGCCTCTGTTACTTCCGCCAGCAACAAACATATAGTCGCGAGGATATCTCGCAGGAGAGCTTAACAGCAATTTGCGCGTCTGTGTAGCCTACTCGCCACGGCCAATCGTCCTATAGATAAAACTGAAAAGCCGGAAAAGTATCGTATATCGTTTTATCTCTCTGTACGTCGGAAGTGCAGAATTGTTCTACAATATAGGGCTTCACGGTATACCCTCTGTGTTACATTGTTACGTTCCTCTTAAGAGGTCGACAGAATGGACAGTATCAATTCGCCACTTCCCGTCGTTCGGGTACAGAGATGCCCGCTGTACGATGTCATTATCTTTTGTTTGTCCCTTGGGAAACGTAATCCGGTCGCAAAATTGGCAAAATATACGTTTTCACTACATGTTTATGTCCCATAGGCCACATTAATGTTGCCCATACCCACCGAAGGCTGGCGTCGTCATCGTTGCACCAACGGATCTAGCAGGCGCGCTTAAAGGTAAAAAACCGCCTGTCCATGTTCAGTCTTCCTGTGTCCCTGTCATGTTTATTTGCGCTCACCTGTTTTTACCTTCAAGTATGAACCAACTCGCCCAGTTACAAGTTTTATTGAAACAGGCGCGCTTAATGTCGTTTTTAGGCTTTATAAAACTTGTGTATGTCGGCTAACATGTAGCTCCATACTGACGCGGGGGTGGATAACATGAAGGGACGCATATTACCCTATACTCGCGGGGTGCGTCACAAGGTGCAGCGACCTCATTGACAAAATTCTACTGATTATTTTTTTAACAGCGAAGCTGTTCTACCTCGGCGTAAAATGTGTTGTCGTGCCCGATAACTATCATCATCTTGAACGGGTATGTGCCAGAGAATTTGGGAATACCCACTACTCGCCATTGCGGCGTGGCCTGTATAACCCTGAGAACGAGACAGGGAGAGAGAGAGAGAGAAGAAAAGAAAGAGAGAAACCAACAAAGATACGGAAAGAAAGATTTAAAGAAAGAGAAAGAGAAAAATTCTTGCCGAAGAAAAGTTCTCCACAAGGCGGGATTCTAACCCGCGTGCCCTCGATCTGAATGCGAGCGTCCTAACCACTCGGCTATCCAGGCACGCTAGCAGAGCATAGCATAGCCTTGTATAGTATAGGGTAGCAAGGGGGTGGGAAAGGGAAACGAGTGTTAGGAATAATAATAATAATTGGCGTTTAACGTCCCAAAACCACGATATGATTATGAGCGACGCCGTAGCGGAGGGCTCCGGAAATTTCGACCACCTGGGGTTCTTTAACGTGCACCTAAATCTAAGTACACGGGCCTCAAACATTTTCGCCTCTATCGAAAATGCAGCCGCCGTGGCCGGGATTCGATCCCGCGACCTTCGGGTCAGCAGTCGAGCACCATAACCACTAGATCCCCGTGGCAGGGCATGAGTGTTGGGAGGAGATATGTGATGGTGAGGAGGAGGGAAATAAGGAGGGGAGAGTAAAGCGTAGGACAGAAAGAATGAGAAAGACAGAAATAGAGAGAAAGAAATGCAGAAAGAAAAAGAGAGACAGAGAGAACATCAACGAAAGAGAGAGAAAGAGAAGAGATAGAGAAAGAAATATAGAAAGAACGAGGAAGCGAGCATCGCGTCGTCCAGCGACCAGATACCGCACCACCTGACCAAGCCGCGCATGCGCAGTAGCTAAGACACGTCCACGGACGGAGACATCGCGCAACCTCTGCTCAGTAGTGCATAGCCTGGCGGCGTGCTCCCGAGGAGGAAGCCGCGCGTCTCGAAGCTGGACGTGTCGGTCGACGGGGAGTACGAGCGGCGACGGGCCCGTGCTTCGCTGCGCCAAGCTTTGCGCGACTTAGTGCAAACTACCCGCTTTTTTAATTTATTACTTTATGCCACTACTTTAAAGTGCAGAAATGAGTAAGTCAGTGCTCGAGACATGTGTACGTAACAGGAATACCGCAAATAGCGCAATTCAAAAGTGCTCGTCGTTAACTTCGGAATGCCCATTGACGTTCCCCTAATGATTTCGCGCATAAGCATTTTTCGCCAGCCAGTATACCTTGTAGTGGTACTAACTATCACTGATCTAGGAATTATGCAGCTAAACAGACAGGACATCGATCGCGTCAGTGCCTCAATTATATGCGTGGGCCGGAGGTCATTAATTAAATAGCTGGTTGTTGGACATTCATTGAATAGCTAAGGTGTTCGTTGTAACTTGTACTCAGTGTAACGCAAACCATTCTATATTATCGAGCTCAGGAGCCGGAATTAGTGTAATTGCAAAAGCACCGAAACGACATTCGGTATACATTGTTCTCGGACACAAATGCAACGGCCTTTTGGTCCGACAAATTAAAACGTAGAGAACGATATATTTCTCAGCGTTCAGGAGCATGTTTGAGCAAGAGAAAAAGGTGATCTACAATACACTGCCAATTATGACACATAGATCCAACCGTCTCTCGCACGTATACACGCACGCAATCTGCAGCCATTATAGAAAGCGCGCTGTGGTGCCCTCGCGTACTTTCTCTGCAAGTTCAGGGACGTGAGCATTCACTTTCCGCGGCCGGCCAACAATGTGGAGCAGTGATGGAGAAGAGCCCCAACGCATCGCGAGCAACAGAGGAGAGAAAATGGAGCTCCCCTAGCGAGGCAGCCGCGAGAAAACCTCGCCTGTCGCTCTGCTGGTAATTAGGAGTGGGCAAAACAACAACGGCAGATCAGTCAGGGAATAGAGCACGCTGTCCGGTCGCCATAATGTCGCGAGGGAACCTTGTGCATAGCTGGCGAAACGACAAACAGACGACGACGCGCACTCTGGGAGGAAGCCGACATCTCTCGACGCCGCACTTGGACGCCCGCCGCCACGAGAGGAGTGCAAGGTTCTCGGCGACGTCTCATTGCAAACGCAATTACCACGCGTAGAGTCCCATTGTGCGGTCAGCCAAGCGCGACCACCGCGCTGAGGGTATATCATCGTTGAGCGAGCGCACGCTGCGGCGTGTCCCGTCGCGGCGTCCCGAGGATTCTTTGCTAATGAATGAAGCACGTGCGTTGCGCTCCAAGGGTGAGGCCACGACACCCACGGGTGGCCGGGCGGGCTCGACGTCGACTGCGTCTTGACAGCCGAGTGACCCACTTGAATGCTGGCGGCACACTATTAGCGGACGAGACGAGCGCCGATGTGGCCACCACCCGCCGGTTGACACGCGCTCTGCTGAGGTCGCGTCACGTTCGCGCGCCTCACGGGGAGCACAAAGGCCATTGCCACCACCCAGCGCTGTCACAGAGAAAGTGGCCCAAACTCCTCCACGCACTACTTCGAAGAAGCCTGCACCGTATGCCTCTGTCAGCACATTTGCCTAATAGGCCGACAGGTTTGCTTTGTGCTGCAGTGTATAGATTAAGAGCAAAAGTACGGACGGTCTTCTGGTTAGCGTCTCCACCTTCTCTCTTTAATTCTCACTCTTCTGAATAAGCAGCTCTGTTGAATCTTCCAGATGGAATGCCAGTTTTTTGCGATTGTATGCCTATAGCTATGATGCTCATGTTCTATATACGTAAACAAAACAGTTATGGTGGCAACAGAAAAGTGAGAGTTCTTAAAAAGGGTATCAACTTGAGCTAGTTGGCATGGCTTCATCATAGGAAACAGTTCATTGCTAAATGAAAGAAATACGATAAACGCACATTATATAGATGTGAAGAAAACCTAATCACAAAATCGAACATTCTGACACTCCAAAATTGATTGCCCGGAAAACGGCTGGTCATCGAGGCGTGCTAACGTTGTTGAGAGCTGTTTTGTCTGGAGGGCTGACACTGGAGGGCTGACTTCGAGTCTGTATATATGCCCCATTTCAGTGGTGACTCTAGTTGACTCCTTCGAAGTGCACTGTGGAATGCCGCAAGCTCCACAGCAGTCGACATGGTCCTATGAGACGTTCTAAAATTGTAGTTTTCGGCTTTTGCTGAGAAGATAACAGCTCCTCCTGAATGCTTCGCTGAATGACTATATATGACACTCCCGTGCTTGAGTGTGTGTGCGTTTTTTCCTTTATATCTTTTTAACCCTTCCTTTTCCTTCCTTCCTTACCTTTCTGTCACCCCTTACCTCTTCCCCAGTGAAGGGCAGCAAACCGGATAATTTTCTTCTGGTTAACCTCCCTGCCTCTCACTTAACCTTTCTTTCTCTCTTTCTAATTGCAAGATTATCTGCTTTCTGGGGATGACAATAGAATTCGTTTCCTTGACAGCAGGCACTGAACTTACTAACTTGTTCATAATACAATAACATATTGACGTAAAGCGTGTCGCAGTGGCGTTAAGCTTATGCTTTTTTTTTATATAGAGCAATGAAAGATAACAATCCCTCCGGAATAGGGAGCCTGCGATATTCCGTGCACACACAAAGTGATGCAGCTTAGAGGTGATCCATGCCCGGGTTGCATCGACATGTTTTCGATTCAAGTTGCGCTCACTCGAAATGGCTTGGTTAGGCCGTCGTCGACCTCAATAGAACAGTCCACAGTCTGCTGTCTTGTGCCCGTCAGAAAAGCGGCGAAGACAAACAGAAACATATATGACCGGCAAAGAATTTACGCGTGCTACTGCCTGGTCGTCTTGCAGCTTATTCGCGGTCACAGCGGGAAGAATGTGCGCGCTGGCCCGAACGCTTGGCCGAACCGATCAAGCGGCTTGAGGTGGCGGTGCACGAAGAGTTCAGCGCTCCCGGCTGGCTGGAGAGCCGCTGACGGACAAGGTCGGCGGACTGGGCGCAAAAACGGCTGCAGGCCGGCGCCGCGCGTTGGCAGCCAAGGGCGCTGCATCATCGCTATAGCGTCGCGTCCTGCGGCTGCGCGAGCGGGATCCCCGTTGCCCCCCCCCCCCCCCCCCCCACGGCCGAAAACGGGCCGACACGTTTTCTGGAACTGCTATCAAGCTACGGGGAGCGCAAGACAAACAAGAATGCCGCGAAGCAAGCCGCCGTGGAAACAAGTTGCGCCGTCCAGCCGGCAGTATCCATTTAAAGCAGCAGCTGCCCCGAGGGGGTTCGGCGCTCAGTAGGTCAGCGGCACAGCATCGCCGAGGAGGAAGGCTCGCCCTCGCGCAGCGGCGAGGAGGACGACGCTCGCCTGGCCGCCGGAGCTTCTCCGCGGCCTTCATTGACGCCGCCGGCACGGACCATGCGGCCACGATGATCCTGCAGAGGAATGTGTTCAGGCTCGAGCTTCTCGCTCGGGTGCCACCGGCTTCCAAAGCACCGTCAGACGAAGACTGCCTGCACTTGGCCAAGAAGGCGGCCCGCAGCATCGACGAAGGGCCGCTCTTCCTGCTGCTTGTGGACGGCGCCAAGGTGAAGTCCAAGAGCGAGCAGGCTGCCCAGGTCAGGAACCACGGCACGCTGCTCACTTGCCTGTTCGATCCTGAGGAACCCCGCGTCGTTACCACCATCTTCCTCTTGGACGACGACGGCAGTGGCGACAGAAAGAAAGAGGTGGCCGTGTGGCGCGCTGCCACCGAAGAAGAGGCACGTGCGCTGTGCAACTTCAAGGACCCGTTGCCCGAAAACGAGTCGCTCAGCAGTTCGCCCAGTGACACCCTGTCGTCCCTAAATTCCCTCTCTTCGACGGGCTCTTCGGACAGCCTCAAGACGAGCTCCAGCCGCCAGGTGCTGGTGGCCGCAAGCCGGAGCGGCTCCCGCGACAGGCGAGCCGATTCCAGGCAGCGCGAAGCGCCAAAGGTGCTACCATCACCTCCTGGTGAACAGGAACGGTCAGGCCGCAAGTCCGACAGCTCGAGAAAGGAGTCTTCGCGAAAACTACCACACCTGTGGACCGCAGCGGCCAATTCTCTGAAACGCGCCCCCCAGATCCTCGTCCGTCCGGCCGGAAATCAGACCCTCCAACCGGGTCCTTCGTCCTGGATGCGATGGTCGCCGCCGCGCGTGCCGGTCATGTGCTTCCAGCCCTTTGGTCGCCCTCTGGTCAATCAAGATGGCAGGGCATACCATCCTAACGTGCCCACGCAGTTGCCACACCACGCCAAGGGAAACTCGCGGAACGCGGCCACTCTACTGCACTCACCTCAACGCTCCATGCTTCGCTCTGGGTCATTGAGCAGCCAGGAGTCGGGTGGTTCCGATAATGAAGGCCATCACCAAGCGACCGAATTTGACCACCACTCGAGGCACCGATCCAAGAAGGTGGTTACGTTCAACTACATGACGAAAGTGCAGTTCATGTAGGGGCCTCTGTGCGTGACTGTGCAAAATGTGTGAGAGTTTGTAAAGGCGTCCGACCTGTGAAGAACTGCGGTTCCTTCTTCGGTGGCTCCGACACACCTCTTCAGTGCATCTGCTTTAGCTGCGGCAGATTCGCACTGCGCCGCTGATGTCGATGTGCGGCGACGCGGCCGGCTACCCAGCGGTCAGCGCATTCAGCCTTCAAGCTCCGCCAGCTGCGTGGACCCGACCGACGGATTCTCCAAATCTTCCACGGACAGTTTGGAAGATTACGGAAGAAGCAGGATTTCTTCGGCCAAGTTACGCAGACTGTCGCGTGCATTGATACGCGAGCAGATATTCAAGATCGTGGATACTGACATCTAACGGTAGACGCTCATCCGGCTTTTGCGCTTGGATAGCACGAAACGTAGCTTCGGAAATGACGCACTGGACCGCAGTGGCCTACGCAGGACGGCGCAGTACAGTGTGAAACCCAGTAAGTCTCCCCATCTTTTACAATTGCATCAGACTAGCTTCCGCAGTTACCACGCGTAAGAAGAATGGCAAACGCATTTGCTATTGTTCTTGCAAGGTGGTAGAATTCGATTTATTACATACGCTGCTGTTCTTCGTGCGAATGAACGGCAATAAGTGGATTAGGTGGCAACAACACCCCCCCCCCCTCAGCCAACTGTGAACGCACGCTGACAACATTAAGAAGCGTGTCTGGCTGCGTTTCGGATATGTAGTTCGCAAAGACCCTGCGTACGCCACTTAAAAGTGAATATGAATGACAGTCCACATTCCATTCATGTTTCATTTCTTTGTACTTTTAAGGGGAAGGCGCACATACGCGCTAAGCACTTTTTTACGCCCAAAATTTTTAGTGTTATCCCGGGCTGAAAACCCTCTCGTTTCACTGACAACTGCCTTAGAGCATGAAAAATTAGATTGTTAACTACTAATTAAATGCGCAGCCCCTTGCTGATCTATTCATGAGTCGCGGTGTGTTTCTTGTTTGGCATAAACATCGAGAAGCTCGCGGTTGTGTGCGAGCACCCATTCATGTCAAATCTTAACTTAAGTGTGGCACACAGCGGAAAAAGATGAGTTGCGTCGACTCGATGCCCGTTTTGTGCAACATTGTGTGGCACGAGCTTGTTACAGAGCGTTACAAACATGGGACCACACTGCAAAGAAAAAAAAAAGTAGCCTAGTGCGTATTGCGCCCCATTTTCGTCAATCACATCAAGCTTAGAAATACACGGCAGTATAGGTCACCTGTGTTCCTCTTTGTACATACGTCAGTTCTGCCTCCCAATTGGCCACGCCAAGCCACGTTCGATCCTATATGGCGGAGTATAGGAGCTAGAAAACGTCCAAGTGAGCGCTGATCTTTCCAAAATTCAGTGCGCCTCGACGTCGCCTAAGGCGTCGCAGTGAACGTGACGTGCTATCGAAGCAAATTAAGATGACCGTGGTTACTCTAAACATCACGTCATTTCACCCTGTATAAAAACTGTAGCTAAAGGTATTCAATAAAGTTTATCGCTTCGAGAGACTGAAGTGTTTATTTCGGGCCCTGTGTGCTGTGGACGCATGTATAGAGGCTCGCATCGCGCGCCTTATCTTTAACCAGATGGCATGCCTTGCGTCCAAATCGATGTGCACACCATCCTTGACAACGGTGGCAGCCACGCGTGGAATAACACGCGTTGAAAAAAAAAACATGCGTATTAACGCCAGCGCTAGTACCTTCTCAGCTCTCTGATGGGGGCTCTCTCACTTGCCCTGGCGAAACCACGTAAGCCGTCTTGATCTATGACACCGGAACGTGCATCGTTTTTCGATTGGTTTTTTTTCTTCGGACCCCAGCGAATTCGGTGCGTGCTGAAAAACATGCTTAGTGACACAATCACTCGGGACCAGTAGTGTGGGCGTGCTAAAGCGGGGCCGGCCAGTGCTCAGACTGTGACGGCCACAGAATTTATGCGACTCTAGAAATAACGCCACTTGCACTGCGCACTCTGTGCCTCTTCAATTCCGTCAATTATTCGTAGTCAGCCGGACACGATCCGAGCCTTCAGAAACAAGAACGTGGGAATGGCGTGCTATAAAAATACTAAAGTAGTAGAGTGCTCGGAAGGAGGAAAAAAAAAACCTTATACGTCAGCGGTTATAACACGAACTAGCCCTTTAATGACAAACGAAGAAATAGTATCAGGGGAAAGGTCTTCACGGTACCAGACGAAGATGAAACCGAAATTTTAATCAGTTCGTAGGGATTGCGATGACATATCACAACATATTCGCATGCTGATTTGTCGAGTCCGCACTCATTGCGGCCTTCTACCTTGAACACTTCGAGAACGTAACGCAGCCACCGCTATATCGGGACACTGGTTGCGAGGCGGTAAACTTTGTGTTGAACTCTTGATTAGTGCATGTCCATGTGCTACAAGTGTGCAGTTTAGAGTTATTTCGGCCTGATATCCTTGGACCGATACATGGCGTTTGCCTCAAGAGGAGCTGCTCGCACAAAACACCGTCCTTCGCTGCGGGAAGGTTTTCTGGATTTCCTCACTCAAGGTGCGAAGCGCTTTCAGTTTTGCGTATTGTGTTGTAGCCACTTGCTCTTCGGCAGGCTTTGATGCAAAAGCCTGCGAAACATGGATTTCTCAAGCGTGTCTAGGAGCCTCAGCGTTTGTATAAAAAAGTAGCAATTAAATCCGGCATGACGGAACTCAGTACGGTTGGAAATTTCGCAAGTGTGAGGTGTTCCTAAGATTTTTAAATGAACAACGATCCCGAAATGCTCGTCTACGCTTGCTGTCTGCACAGGTCACGTCCGCGCTAATTGTTGCCAACAGGAATGGAGAAATGCACTTTTTCAACACGAGGGCTCAGCAAACAGGCATGCACGGCCTATATTGTTGTCATAATAACTTACTGCCTCCCGTCACCAGCATGTGAGCGTACGTTTACGTATAGCATGTTTTTTTCTGATCCATTGTCGACGTTGAATAAACGCGCCCTTTTCGCTCTCAAATAGATTGAACCAGTCCGAGATTTTTATTTTTTTAATCGAAGCTAATAGAGCGGCAGTGTATAGTGTGAGCGTGGCCTCGCAGCTTACAAAGTGGTATCCACACCCCTTTTATGGCAACGCAGCCCACACTGATGTTATAAAGTCACAAGATGTTAGAAAGCACCCCACTATCGTCACTAATGGGAAAGAATGTACTTCACAACTTCGTGCTTTGAGAATACGTTAAAATGCGTGTGCCGGTAGGCGTAGTGGGTAGAATATGCGCTAAAATTGTTTCGTGCATTAGCGCTTTTTGTCAAGCGTTCTAGTCTAGTTGTTTGATCGGGACATAAGTGAGCTGCTGAGAGGCACGTGCATTGACCTTTTGCTGTATCGCCTCATGACGGCGTCATTCTTGCGACCAACCGCTTTCCTGATTGCGGTGTTCGATTATTTGTACACGAGAAACATCAATACATCGCGCACGAAAGAAAAAGAGGTTCAACGTAGCCTGGAGCAAAAGTTGTTTATCCTCCTTTTAATCGGCTTGATCGGTCGGCCGGATAGTCTCTCTACGCGCACGAGATAGCCGAGTGTGAACGACACGACAAGAACCAGCAAGTTTAATCACACATCTCCTAGAGGCACTCCGGTAACAAAAGAAGAAAAAGAAAAGTGTGAAAGAAAGAAGACTTGTAGTTGCCGTGCCCCTTGCGCTTAGAGAAATAAAAAATTTGGAAAAGCCACATTTATAGCAATTTTCAGCGGCGAGAAATGTTCACAAAGTTGAAAGATAGAATACCGAGTCAAGCATATGGAACAGTGTCTCAATATAGATGAAATTCTGGCACAATCTTTTAAATAGATCTTGGAAATGATTTGTTGTCCACAATCCCCAGTGAATCCAGGCTATTCACAGCACGTGGCGTATACCATAACATTATAGAACCAAGCGAGATGTAAACGAGCGTCTCAGATAGAATTCTTGTACAGGATTTAGCGACGTCCTCAAAGATAGGAAACCAACGTAAACATTGCATGTTCCGACAATTCACACTGAACACCACTAGACAACCGTCAGCGTCGGCCACGTAAGAGCACACGTAAGACCGCAGTGGCTTAAGAAATTCTCACAAGAATCGCACTATCTCGTAGCCGGTGTGCGGATGTGAGGATTGGCCTCTCTTCACTTCCGCACTCCAAGTTTTCTTTTGCCCAGTCTTACGTTTGTGGTTCCGTGAATACGGCACGTTGTCGAGGTCAAAATCCGGAGTAATTGCTAGGAAATTATGTGCATACAGCTGCACGAATTTTCAGAGCCCGGTAGGCGCGACGATTTAACTTTTCGTGACTTCGCATTTTCAGGAATTCACGAATTCCATGCAGACATGGGAAGAGTATAAAAATCAGTCTAGTCGACACTGAAGTGGGTACACTATACTGCCCTCTCCGATTCTAGGGCGCTCAGATGCGATGACTGCAAAAAAATGACGATGTTTTTTTTCTCTCTCTCTCTTTTCCTAGATCTCATGCGCTCAAAACTTGCCCGGCTGCGGGCCCAACTGACATGCCACTCAGTAAAAACTAATCAGTTGTCGCTATACTATGCTCTCGTGAACTGCATTTTGGATTTTCTTGCATAATTCAAAGCTAAAGCTGCGAATCGTCTCGCTTCCTTGGTTGATCAAAATTTCGTCTGAACTTAATAGGTGAGCTATTTTTCTGCATTACTTTCGATTCGCGGATCACCGACGTAAACGCGTGCGGACACCCCCCCCCCCTTTTTTTTATACGTGGAGCGCCCATGGCTCACAAAACAATGGTTTGTCCTTCAGAAAACAATTTACATTCTCATGTATAATCGTTTCTACCTCATGCGAAGCTCCTATGGTCAATGCGCGTAAACCACTTGTCGCTGCTCATGCGTTTATCGCACTAAGGAGACTTCGTGATGACTGCCGATATGTTCCTTTATAAATTTGCACCTATGCTGGTTGTCAGGCACATTCAGTCCACGTGGTTAAACGACGCACAAAGGTGAAAAATCTCCACGGCGCACATGGGGCATGCAAGTTGTAACTGCGCAGAGAATAGTGTTTGTTACTTTGGTATTCCTACGGCAATTTTATTTTTTGGCGCATTCCTGCGTGGAGGGAGCCTCATCATCTCTGCAGGCATTTCATAAAGTTGTTCTCTCTCTGGCGGTGGGGAACCAAAAGTTTTCCAATATCCAACTTCCGATAGCGGAGTCGGCCGCTTCATTCCTAGAGAAACGCGTCTCCCTCTCTCGTCCACAAGGCATCATTGTATCACATGATCGACAAACCTTTTTGCTGCCAAAGCATTCAAAATTGTTCAGTCTGTGAGTGTCGTTGAGGCCACCACTATCCTAACGTGCCCCATTCAAGATACTTACCGTTGCCGGTAAAGCTCTTTAACGTTTTAAGACTTCAATTCGCAACTAGACTGCGTCACAGCTTTATGTTTTTTTTTTATTCTCCTTTTGAGGAATCTTTGTGTTCAATACCATTCATTGTTTCCATCTATGACAAAAGAAAACAAAAACATGAGGATGTTGGTAAAGGCAGAAAACCTTGCATGACACAGGACCCAACAGTCCTGTATACAGTTCGTGCAGCGCTTATATTAGTACAGAGAAAAACATAATCAATAATAAATCAAGTGCAGGTTCAACAATACCGAATCCAACGTGTAAATACAATATGTATAGTTTTTATATTGTTTAGACGTTCTGTGACAACGTGAAATATGTTTATCAAGAACACGGCAAACCACCACTCTTTACAAGAGAAAAGCAAAAGGAAAAAATGAGATAGCTCAGTGTAGATTTAGTACGGTTGATACAATGCACACGAATCGCATAGCTTAACAACCGAAACGTAAGACTATCAAGGGAAGAAAACAGTTTTTTTTTTTTTTTAGATATGGAATCATGCTAGTACAACATGTATATTTCATATTAACGCTGCTTTGTGTAACTGCGTGCCGGTATGCCTTTAATCCGACGATCTTGTACACTAGCCTATTTTGCATTCTCTCTCTCCCTATCGGTCTGTCACTCTACAGCGTCCGTATACTGAGCTCCTACAAAAGGCTCGTCGAATTGACAGAGGCGCCAAAAGTTATCAAATAAAAAAATAGGGGGGGGGGGGTGAAATATCGACAGCTCCGTGTGTCAGGAGTTCATCGTCGTCCGAAGAAGAGGGAAAAAGAAAAAAAAAAGGTCGCGCAGTGAAGCCTCGTTCGCGATGAGGCCGCGCGCCCACAGGAAGTCGCGAGTAGACACGGGGTGATCAAAAGAAGGTGATTTTGAAAGACAGACGCTCACGCTTGTGAAGCGGAAACGTCAACGGCGGCGCTTGGCTCGTTGCTGAGCGGCGACCCCGATGCACTCACGGAGGCACGGGAGCTTCGGCCCCGCCCCGCTTGTGCGACGTCTCGGAAGCGCGCCGTCTCGTCCGACGGCGGCTGACCGCGGCGATGCGCCGAAGTCGAACCCGCTCAGCATCGCTCAACGGTGGAGTTCGCTTCGCATCGTTCGCCGCCTCGTGCCGCGTACCTTGATTTTGCGTGCGCAATGCACAAATGCGGCTGGGCATGCGTTTGCCTTCTAAGACGAACGTAAAGGAGATGTCGGGGTCTCTCGACTGGCGCCGGCCATTCTTTGTCGCAAGAAGGGAAAAAAAAAAAAAAAGGGAGCGTAGTGAAATGACGCCGCTGCCCGAGGGGTGTATATGTAGGAATACGACAAAGTGGGACGCGAAGAAAACACACTTTGTTTTCGCGGCTCAATCTGTCTTCGTCGTCATCATTCGTTGTGCCCCTGCTTGGAGAGAGGCAAACAGCTCATGCATACGTGCGCGCGAGTAGAGCAGCATATGTGGCACGACGGTTACGCCATTTATGCGCACTATCCCCGTTTCACAGACACAGCATTGTTCGTATAGGCCTCATATGTATACGAAAAATTCGGTACGTGATCAGTGATTAAACTATACTCGTTACTGTTGCAAGACATTATGAATGTCTCAGAACTATCTAGAGCACTAATATTCACGAAGAATACTCATTTTCCAATATAGGCGCTCCACTGTATCCCCACAGAAAGCGTGACGATGTACGCAACGCAGGAACAGGCTGCTGGCTGTCTGGTACTACTGGACATTTCCAACTACTGTGACAGCAGTTGTGTTGCCTTGTGCCTTTCAAGTATATTTCGTTCACTTCTCATAAAGCGTATGCACAAGAAGAAATGAAGCAGTAAAATGTATCACGCAGGAGATGACATTTTAAGTACCGCACACTGTATCAAAGTGGCTAATGATCAGCGACCGTTTCTAGCTACGACAATGATAGCCTATAATGCAAGCAGTGGCACGTGCAAGGGCTGATTAGTTTACTGGTCCCAATAATTAAACGTAAGTATCGATGATGCGATGACCTACGCATCAAGCGGTTTTTAATGCAGGAAATAGGCCAAACACATATAAAGAACGCAATGAGAGTGAAGAAACCCATTTCTAAAGTTATTAGTCCTGACAATGCAGATGTGAAAACGAGGAATCAAGGTGTGCTTTACCTCAAGTAACTAAATTGACGAGCACTGTTATATCAATTTGCTCGCCCGGTTACAGTCACGATGGCACTTTTAATTAATAAACCACGATATCTCAAATAAAAAAAAACTTTATTTGGTCAGCTTATCAATCTTCTGCCTATATAAAAAGATTTGAACGGATTTCTCAGTGAGCATACGTTACAGTAATTGTAGTACCTTTTCATTAAGTGCAGCCATTGTGGGCACTTGCGCAGACATATGTTATAAGCTAGCATCACAAAAGAAGCAGTCGTAAGAAAGTTCCAGCGCTGCAATACTCCTTATTTGCGACAGCTTCGCAATATCCCCAAGAACCAGAGGCAAATACTTTGACAAGTTCATTACCCATAATAAAAATCTGCATGCACGTTATCCTAAAATTCCAATTCCTGTCGCAGCGAGTTTCTCAAACGAACATGACCCAGATAAACTGAGAAGTAGGTACCTAAAACATAGCTTGTTCTGTCCAGAGTTACATTTCAAGTTTTTGTCACTTCCCACCAAAGTTTTTGAACTCAGCGTCTACAGCAGGGGAGTAGCCAGATATCTACTTCTTTCTGGGAAGGGGGGGGGGGACTCCCTTTTATGCGTGTTCGTGCGCATGCTTGTATGTGTGCGTGTATAGTATATATATAGACATGTACAATGCAAAAATTTCTAGTGCATGGTTCGAACACCCCCCCCCCCCTCTCCGAAACCAGTGGTGTACAGTACAACCAAGCCGCCCACCTCTGAATATTCTCACTTGTTACACATAAAAAGAAACGAAGTAGCTGCGTCGTCTTGCGCCACTTTCACTGACAGCCGGAAAAGAAGACGCTCTACTCCTCATCCATCGACTTCCTTCGGGAGAATCATGATAGCTTTCAACAATCAAGGTGCTGGCCTCTTCTACGCGATGTGCTGCAACCATAGAAGGGCGACGAGGGAGAGTGGACCTGGCGCAGTTATACACGCCCGCTGTGTAGCATCTGGAGTCCGTGCGTCCGGCCCAGAGTAAACGCTGGCACAAATCGTGCGTGCAGGGATGACGCAGTGGTTGTTCTTGGCTCTCACGCCGGCTACGCTCCTTTAGGAAGGCGTCTGCACTCGGGGGTTGAAGGCGTCGACCTCAAACCCAGCGCAGTCGTCCTGCGCACCTTGACTCCCAAGTGCGATGATGCAGACCGCCTTGTGTGGCGAGCCAGTGAAGAGCGAAAACAATGGAAACGGGGAAACTAGAATAGCAGCGGCGGCCAAGCAAGGCGAGAAGAAACGGCAGGCGAAACGTGCACCGAGCGCGGCCGCCGTCGTGAGGGCCAACGGGCGGCCATTGTTTCTCGCCACGGATTCCCAGATGGCGATGGTTCGGGGGGGGGGGGGGGGTCTCCCTTCCTGGCGTTGCTCAGATGTGGGCCGGGAACGTCGCCTCTCCGCTGGCCCACTCTCGGAGCGAGCAGGTTTCGCCGGCCATCGCCCGTACGCCACCGCTGCCTGCCTTCCACCGCCCGCACGGTCGAAACGTTCCGCATCGGCAGCCCAGACGCCGCTTCTTTGACGTCGAAAGTTACGCGCCGGCTGTCGACAAGACGTCACTACTCGTTGAGCATTACCTAAGTTTCCACAGAAACACTAACGAGCGCTAACACGCCCACACGCACACGAAGTCGGTTCGCTGCACTCGCGGGCCTTCTCCTCTGAAGTAGCATTTACCAGTCCAACGACGTATTTAGCGGGCTTTCGCGATACACGAATACGGGACACCTTTGCGGTTTGTCGTGGAACGGCGTGGTGTGCCGCCCATTTCAGTTGAGTCGGGTGAAAATGAGCATTCTGTTTGCGTGACATTCGCTGGCATGCTAGGGGTACAGGACTTCGCTTTTGTATCCCGTGCTCACGCAACGCTCTGGTCCGCGAGCACCTTCACTGTTTGCGTGACGTGTCGTATATAGGCTCGCGCGTTCCACAGCCACGCGAGTAGCGGTGCGTAAAGCCATCGTTGTGCCGTTCCTTGCATGTGTTAGGGCTCCGCCAGAGAGAAAGAGAGACGAAATAAAAGAAATGCAGGGAGGTTAAAAATAACAAAAAATCCGGTTTGCAGCTTTCATTACGGAGGTGCTGCCAGTAAGACGGATTCAAAATCAGCCAGAGCACATGCATGATCGGGCATGTCAGAATGCACTAGAGCGAGTGTTAGCGACTGCGGGTCATATTGTGACAAGAAACGGCGTGGCTTTGGCTCATAACGGTCTGCATTGCGAGGCATATGGCAAACAAACAAGATTATCTTCGTACGCCGTCAGCAAAAACGTTAAGCTCACTTCTCGATATCTTCTTTTTTTAATCACGCCTTGTTCAGGAGGTGTTGGCGCTTTGATGTAGCGCCAGCTACTCCTTTTCCCGGATAATTTGTGTAAATCACAGCTGTGAAAAAAAACACATAAAATAAAATGACGATAAATGGAAGGATGTACGCATGACCTCATGTCATGCGTACATAACATCTTCATTTTATCAAGCAAAAGTGCGATCTTTTTTCTTTTTCTCTTTTCCAATGCGCAATTCCTAGCTATCTTTCTGACATCCAAACAGATATCCAGCTCGGTCTGCGATTGTTGGGCTTATATTCTCGTTGCCATTGATCTTGTAATCCCAATGTAGTCCATGTAATCCAATCCCCTGATCGTTAGTGTAACTCCCTTAGGCTAAAGTATCGGGCAACCAATAACAGCCTCTCACTCATTCTTGCTGAAGAGGCTGACGACCACATGGTCGATCCTCGAAAAACTAATCAGTCATGCAGAACACGTTCCAGACTTCATGCAATCACGTGGCACTTCTTCTCCATATAACTCTCGGAAAGAAAAGAAGGAAGGGCGCCAAGAAAGGTATATAAAGGGGGGAAATACACGTCTGATCAAGCCGCTTGCTATACATCAGAATACAAGTAGAAAGAGAAACAAGATTCCAACGACATATATGATCTATTCTACTTGGAAGACAATCACCATGTTTACGTCGAGACCATCTTAACTCTTCTTTACAAAATCAGACCCACCAAACCACCCAGCCACGCGAACAGGCAACCTTTGTAAACAGGCGTATACTTGCGCAGCCGCGCACATACCATTTCCTTGGTAACGTAATAGTTAAGCCACTTAGTTCCCTCTGTGTGCTATACCAGTCACGATCGCGCTACGTATTTCACCCCACCTGAAGCCACAAAAATGTGAGGAGAGGGAACCATCCCTCGGCGTCGTCCACGCATGCGCGGCAAATATTCGTAAACACCGATCGGTCGTTCACGTTCGAAATGCGCGTTTCACGCGCGCTGCCAATTGTGCACGTGGCTTACGCTCGTGGAACCGGCATTAACCCAGATCTCAGGACGATACGAAGCACGAGCCGACAAAGCGAGAAAATGTCAAAGGAAATGAGCCCGCGAACGAGCTCTCTTTCTCCATGCTATGCGGAATCTTTCTGCGTGTTTGTTTATGTGTGTGTTTTTTAACTATTGCTTTACTTGCGGAGGCAAGGATTGCTGCGTACGCCGGGTCTCTCTGGCATGGCCCCTGTGGACAGACAGACAGCACGAGACACGTTCTATGGGTTGCGTCACAGGGGCGGCACAAAATGCGAGCGAATTGTGCAAACAGCACCGCCCGTAACCAATTACTGCGCGGACGCTGAAAAGACACGCGCAGTTCGCGGGTCTTTCGCCCGTTTCTCCGGTGTGTGTGTGCGCGCGTAGTACAGCAGCGAGACCGCGGTGCCCCGCGCCAAATCCTTGGGTGATCGGTGCTCGCGATATGGCCGCGGCCCGCCGCGAGCGTACAGGTAAGCGTGTGTGCCGCCTGAGAGCAAAGTGTCGTTGGTGTCATGCTGGTGGGCGCAACACCACCATGTGCCACATTGCTCTTCGACACGACCCAATCGGTATTGGCACCTTGAAAACTGCGACTCCCTCAACTGCAGCGCGTTAAGTTCATTTATACAAAAAAAAAAAAAACGTTATCGGTTGCCGCATATGGAGAAAGAGAACTGCAGAACATATTATGCTTGTCTCGTAACTCATTTTCATTCGGCGCTATTGAACTTCGTCTCTGGGTCACTGATAAGCGCGGGGCAGCCTTTTTCAGCCGGATCTGCAGCTTCTTGGTCTCAGAAAAGAGAAAAGGAGCAAGAGAGAGAGAGAACGACAAAATGAGTAACGACTGCGGCGATAATCACAGCGCAAATCGCGTGCGAACTCGTTCAGAGGCCGTGCGTTGGTCTCGCAAGCGCATCCAACAGTCTTGCATGTGTCATACCAGCGTGAGCTGCATATATATACGTATATAATCTCTGATGTTATGCACGTGTCAGTATTTTATTTACAGTGAAAACGCGCCACGGAAGCTCCCAGTCATTTGCTTATAGGTTCTTACAGTGCAGAGCCCGCTTTCACCAAACGTTCACAAGCTCGCAGACTATCCGGTATTCAGTTTGCGAACTTGCAGTTTTAACACGCAATCATGACCATCCCGCGCCTCCTCTGCCTAAATAGCTAAGCGTGTTCAAGCACTGTATGAGAGCTGCGGACTTTGCGACGTGTGCACGAGAATACGCGTCAGCACAGAGACGCTCAAAAAACATGGAATTGTTCGAAAAGGCATGATTACGTCATACATTAGCAAAATCTATGCACTCTGCGACTACGTTGCTCATGTTCGCTCAAAAATCACCCAGTTTCAACTGCAATATCAATTTCATCAAACTATTGTAAGAATGGTATGTCCGATCACCCGATGTATACCACTCAAGGTCGCGTTTCGTGTTTTGCAAGTTGATAATATACTGCGTCGTGGTATAGATCTTCAGCACGATAAACGAACTGTGTTTCCAGGGGCGTAGCCAGAAATTTTTTTCGGGGGGGGTTCACCCATACTTTATGTATGTTCGTGCGTGCGTTTGTATATGTGCGTGCATATATGCGCAAGCAAAATTGAAAAATTTCGGGGGGGTTTGAACCCCCCCCCAACCCCCCCCCTTGGCTACGCCCCTGTGTGTTTCGATTAATTTTGAATGTTTACGAGATGTCTATTCTTATTTACTGACGCGGTCATCGAAACTGCTGTGTTAGCAACTAATGATTCGTTACATATGCTCATTATACTCGCATGACTCCCGCAATTAATTTGCGTGTTACTTGTAACTTTCTTCAGTCGCAGAAAGTCTTGGCAGAGGCTCACACAGGGGCACTTCTGGCGCACAAAGTAAAGACCCGTTGCTAGAGAGAGAGAGGGGGGGGGGGGGGAGGGAGAGAAAAGGAACGGACAAGAACAGAACAAAAATCCAGTCTGCTACTCTACAGTGGAGCAGAAACGGCTAGAAAGATAAGTATGATAGAAATGATCAATAGAGGTCAAAGGGTAATGGCCTATGCAGACGATACGACCGAAAGAAGGCAGCGTCCATGCACCCACTTAATTCGCACACTGTCATACAAGACTCCCCTAAAGGCCGTCCGATTCAATGGCGTAATTAGCTCAGTGCCGTAAATAATTATAGTCCGCTGGGGACAGCAGCAGTACGGCGCAACGTCACACAACTTGCCACGCATTTCCTGCTCGTTTACGCGGCGCGATGTTCGCAGAGCGGAAAACTATACCCAAGTTAAGGCGGTGTATATTCGAGCTCCCGAGAAGTTGGGGCTCGGCCAGGAGCGCGCGAAGATCGCGTCCGAGACGGCGGTGTCCATCCGTTTTGCGCCGGCCGTAACCGAAGTGTACACGAGTGGGGTATCTCGAAGCAAGCGGTCTGCCCGACAGGATCGCTTCTTCACGTCCTTGAGATTAACGCTGCCAGCTTGTTCTAAGGACTACGCAGAGCGGGCAAGGGAAAAAAAAAGAGGCTTAGCGCGAATTAAATCAGCCGGACAGACCACTCTGGCGAAACGGGATGCGCAGACGGCGGTTAGCGTCGGCGAAAACCGGCAGGGGCGAAGAAGGAGAAGAAGAAGGAGAAGCGTTCGCGAAAAATCGAACCGGGCAGCGAATGCCAAAAGACAAGAAGAAAAGTGGCGGCCAAGGAAGGACAACGAGAAAGTTGTTCCTCCGCGCGCAAAGCGCATGGCGGCAACAGGATATGAAGAGACGTACACGCTTGACGGAGCATGGCGGGCACTCAGGAGATGGCGATTGCGCCTCCTCCGTCCATATACCTCCCACGTCGACACATTCTCCTCGCGTCAGTGTTCCGCCACTCCCCGTTTGTGTGGTCCCTCGAAACGGAAACGCGTGCTCCGATTCAGAATGTCCATGACGCCTCCCGTATGAACCAAATTAACTGGTCATTTTTGTTCGCATCTGCGCACTCGTGACATGTACGTGCCGGTATATTACAAGGACCCTCTCGATTGCAGTGACCGCAGTAGTTGTAGCGACGAAGGCTGGCGAGCCGCGTTGCGCAAAGCTGTATCCAGACGAACTGCAGAAAAAGGAGAAAATCGATACGTATATAGCAGCGCCCGCGCATGCATTAAAACGTGACCAGAACTCACGCGCGCGTATTGACAATAATGACTTCTTACTTTGTGACGCGTAACGAGAGCAGCGCGTGATGAATATTACGCTGAGGTCGCGACTCACCTCAGCACGATTTTATCACTCTTCATAAGCAGTAGTTAACAAATGAGAAATGTCTTAATCTCAATATATCTTGCACGATATCGTGTCACCCGGTGCAAGACAACAATCGGACTTCCGCAGATTTTAGTCAGCTTGATCGCCGAAGCGCTCCTATACCTTGCTTTTTACAGACACTGTCACGTTGTACGAAAAAGTACAAGCCGAACATCGCAAAAGTGTCTCAAGGGTGCAACATGTAGTAACAGAGCTTTGCTTGAATCACTCTATCAATTTTTTAGTCTTCAAAAATAGTAATTTCAATATATTCACCGCGTATATACCGTAGCATTCTACAAAAACATACTAAAAGGTTCTTGTTGTTGTTGTTGTTGTTGTTGTTGTTGTTGTTGTTGTTGTTGTTGTTATTATTATTATTATTATTATTATTATTATTATTATTATTATTATTATTATTATTATTATTATTATTATTATTATTATTATTATTATTATTCATGAAAGCGAATAACATGAGCAGTCATGTTAATAAGCCAAGTCTTACGGCCTCTGCCCCATTCCTTGTCTTGTGCTGTTGCGCCAAGAAGCTCTGTACGCTTAAGGACAGTGTATACGGCGACTGCAAAAGATTCTCGCGCTTCCCTGATGCCATTAGCGTGCAGAGAGCGTGAGCACGGTTGGAAAAATGAAAAATGTCTCTCCGGTGGCTCAGTGGTTGCTGCGGTGCTCGTCTGCTGACCCGAAAGACGCGGTTTCGACCCCAGCGTCTTTCGATGGAGGCGAAATGCTATAGAGGCCCGTTTACTGTGTGATATCAGTGCACGTTAAAGAACCCCAGGTGGTCCAAATTATTCGGAGCCCTCCAAAATGGCACCTCTCATAGTCCGAGTCGGTATGGGGCGTTAAAGCCCTAAAACCAAAAAAAAAAACGCCAAGCCAAAAATAAAGATCGAACCGTAAAGTCAAGTATAGAGATCGAAGTATGAGTGATGTGGTTGACGCATTTAGCGTATGCACGCGCAGTCGACTTCAAGCTCGTCGCTCGATACCTCGTTCAGGTTCAGCGAAAGAACGGCCTCGTATTCGTAAGAAAGTTTGCACACCATAGCCGCTCCTTTCAGCAGGCCAGCTAATTTTGATAACGAACGCATTATCGAAAGG
Organism: Rhipicephalus sanguineus; assembly: GCF_013339695.2. Classification (NCBI taxonomy): domain Eukaryota; kingdom Metazoa; phylum Arthropoda; class Arachnida; order Ixodida; family Ixodidae; genus Rhipicephalus; species Rhipicephalus sanguineus. The sequence goes on from NC_051176.1 coordinate 189,450,204, forward strand.
GATAATAGATGGGCGAGTTGGAACGAATTTGTAGTAAACGACTTCGTGCATAATTGACGGTAGCTAAAGATAGATGAACGAAGTAACTGTCCATTTGTTGATCTTTTCTTAGTCCCTGTCAGTGTTGCGCTAAATTGTTTACAGTGAACATATTACCATTGTGCGCTACCGGCCCGCCACAAACTCGCGAAACTTTTCCTCCTTCGTTTCTTCCTTTCAGTTCGCACCTTGCGTTAAAATATCAATCAATACAATTTTTTATTTGCGTGTTTCTGTCCCTATTTAAACGTCGCATGATTCAACTATTATCTGACATAACGTTAGGAGACGGCTCGTGCATAAAAGCTAGGACCATACCGCGATCGCCGGAAATGGGCTGATCTGAGATGCATAGGATTCGTAGGAGAACTAGACTAAAAAATTATATTGCCACGCCCACTTCTTGTCTTGTTCTGATGTATTCGGGTTTGACCGGCAGAGACGGTTATCAACGCTCGACGCTGGTACAGCGTGCATTGCTGTAGTTCTAGTTCTCATTTTCCGGCCACAAGTTCGGCCAAATAAACAGTTTCATCCTACAAACGCCGACTGCTGTCTTCGTCGACGTCACGACCACGTGACATCTGGTGGAGGTGCTGCTTCATGATCCGGACGCCACCGCGGAGCGCTGACCCAAGCCCAAGCCGCGAAGAAGACGACTCTAAGGACAACCCGGATCCTCGAACCAGCCGCCGGCAGAAAGGACTACCCCCCCAATACGGACTCCTACCGGATAAGCCAAAAGGCACGGCGACAAGAACAACAGGCACGATGACGGTCGCAGCGAACCCTGCCGCGATAGTGATGCAGCCGCCCAGGGAGCCGCCGACATTTCGTGGTTCGCCATGTGAAGACCCCGAAACCTGGCTGGAGACGTTCGAAAGGGTCGCGACATTTAACAACTGGAACGCCGACGACAAGCTGCGCCACGTGTACTTCTACCTGGAAGAAGCAGCAAGGACATGGCTCGAGAACCGGGAGTCCACGCTTCGAACCTGGGATCTCTTTCGTAGTGCTTTTTTGGAGACGTTCACGAGCGTCGTTCGAAAGGAAAGGGCCGCATCCTTGCTGGAGACACGGGTTCAGCTCCCGAACGAAAACGTGAGCATCTTCGCGGAAGAAATGACCCGGCTGTTCCGCCACGCTGACCCCAACATGCCTGAAGAAAAGAAGGTTCGTTTCCTCATGCGAGGAGTAAAGGAACAGCTCTTCGCTGGCCTTATGAGGAATCCGCCTAATACCGTCCAAGAATTTGTCTCCGAAGCAACAACAATCGAGAAAACGCTTGAGATGCGAACACGGCAATACAACCGCAGCCTCTCTACCACAAGCTACGCCGACGTTCAAGCGCTAGGATCCGCCGACCTGCGTGAGACGATTCGAGCGATCGTGCAAGAGGAGCTGCGAAAACTTCTACCTTCGTCGCAACCTCAAGTAGATTCCATCGCCGACCTCGTGCGCCAGGAGATCCAGCATTCACTCGGTGCGCCTCAGCTAGTAGAGCCGCAGCCGCAAGCTATGAGCTATGCTGCTGCAGCCCGCCGTCATGCTCCTCCTCCACGCCCACGCCAAGACGATACACCGCCGCAGTACCGTCGCCAGACGCCGCCGCCGCCACCGATGCCCTACCGTCCACCTGTCGGCCATACGCCGCCGCCGCCACCGACGCCCTACCGCCCACCTGTCGGCCAGCGCTACACCCCGAGGAAGACCGATGTCTGGCGCGCCCCTGACAACCGCCCGCTCTGCTACCATTGCGGGGAGGCCGGCCACACGTACCGCCGCTGCCAGTACCGACAGATGGGACTACGAGGATTCGCCATCAACGCGCCGCGACCGCAGCCAGGCGAACGGCCTCGCGACATCGACGACTACCTAACCGGAACGCAGTGGCAAGAACGACGTCCTTCACGCTCGCCGTCGCCCGGCCGCTACATGTCACCGCACCGCCGGCCGTACGCTGGCCCAAACCGAGGCCGGTCGCCTAGCCCGTATCCGGAAAACTAAGGGCAGCAACCGATGGAGGTGCGGTTGCTGTACGACGAACTACCGAAGATCCTCCGCCGACGACGACGACGTCGCGACGAAACCTTCAGAACACGACGCGAACCAGACAGACCCCTGACGACGACATCTTGCGGACCAAAGAAGACCCGACGACGCAACATGGAAGCAGCGGAACAAACCGACGCAGCCGTGACCCGACGCCGAGACCCAACCGCAACGCAAGACGACGAACTAGCGACCTCGACGTTCTCATCGACGGCCACAACGTCACCGCTCTCGTCGATACTGGAGCTGACTATTGCGTCATCAGTGGGCCCTTCGCCACGAAGTTGAAGAAAGTTAAGACCGCTTGGGAAGGCCCCGAAATCCGCACCGCTGGAGGCCATCTGATAACGCCGATTGGTGTCTGCACGGCGAGAGTCACCATCAATAACCGGGCTTATCCTGCGAGCTTTGTAATCCTACAAAACTGCTCCAGGGATGCAATACTTGGAATGGACTTCCTAAGTGAACACGGCGCCGTCATCGACCTGAGGTCCGAGTCGATAACACTAACCTCAGATAAAGCGCTCCCGCCCCGCGCGACGCCAGGGAACCATGCATTGAATGTGATAGAAGAGCAGGTGACCATTCCGCCGCGTTCCAGCGTCATTATTTCCGTCCGCACCGAAAAAGCTGAAGACATCGAAGGTGTCATCGAGAGCGATCAGCGTTTGCTGCTAGACCGTGACATTTGCGTCGCAAGGGGCATTGCTCGGTTGCATGAAGGAAAAGGAAGCGTGATGCTAACGAACTTCAGCCAGGAATACAGACACCTGAGCAGGGGCACGACGATTGCATACATCGAAGAAATCTTGGCCGTCAGCGATGCGTTTGCCTTTTCAGATTCTGACGAAGCTACGACGACGATCCCTGAGCCACCCTTCGACGTAAACCCAAGTCTTCCCGCTCGCCAACAGCAACAGCTGCGACGCCTTCTGCAGGAATACAGGGACTGTTTCTCGTCGTCATCGCGGGTCCGACAAACGCCCCTTGCTAAGCACCGCATCATAACAGAAGAAAATGCTCGACCACTCCGTCAGAGTCCCTACCGGGTTTCGACGCGGGAACGGGAGGCCGTTAAGAAACAAGTCGATGAAATGCTACGCGACGACATCATCCGGCCGTCCAACAGCCCGTGGGCGTCTCCCGTGGTGTTAGTGAAGAAGAAGGATGGGACCCTACGTTTCTGCGTCGATTATCGTCGCCTGAACAAAATCACAAGGAAGGACGTGTACCCTCTCCCACGGATAGACGACACGCTGGATCGACTCCACAACGCGAATTACTTTTCGTCGATGGACCTCAAGACCGGCTACTGGCAAATTGAAGTCGACGAGAGAGACCGAGAAAAGACCGCCTTTATAACACCGGACGGCCTGTTCGAGTTCAAGGTCATGCCTTTCGGTCTTTGCTCGGCGCCTGCGACTTTCCAACGAGTCATGGATACTGTGTTAGCTGGCTTGAAGTGGCAGACTTGCCTTGTTTACTTGGACGACGTCGTTGTGTATTCCTCGAACTTCGACGAACACCTCCAGCGACTTCAATCCGTACTTCAAGCAATCAAGAACTCCGGGCTCACCCTGAAGCCAGAAAAGTGCCGCTTCGCGTACGAGGAGCTCTTGTTTTTAGGTCACGTGATCAGCAAGACTGGAGTGCTCCCAGACCCGCAGAAAACAGCTGCCATCGCCGCTTTCCCGCCACCCACCGACAAGAAGGCCGTGCGCCGATTTCTCGGCTTGTGCGCCTATTACAGACGCTTTGTCAAAGACTTTTCACGGATCGCCGAGCCACTAACGCAGCTCACGAAGACCGACGTCGAATTCAGGTGGCAAACAGCGCAAGTCGAAGCATTTCATGAACTGAAACGACGCCTGCAGACACCTCCGATACTTGCGCATTTCGACGAATACGCCGATACGGAGATTCACACCGATGCAAGCAGCATAGGACTCGGCGCCGTCCTTGTGCAGCGGACGGGCGGACTGGAAAGGGTTATCAGTTATGCTAGCCGGTCGCTGTCTAAAGCAGAGGTCAACTATTCCACAACAGAAAAGGAGTGCCTCGCCATCATCTGGGCTACGTCAAAGTTTCGCCCCTACCTCTACGGCAGGCCCTTCAAAGTTGTGAGCGACCATCACGCCTTGTGTTGGCTAGCTAACTTGAAGGACCCTTCAGGTCGCCTCGCACGGTGGAGCCTAAGACTTCAAGAATTTGACATTACTGTCGTCTACAAGTCCGGAAGGAAACACTCCGACGCCGACTGCTTGTCTCGTGCCCCCGTCGACCCACCAACGCCCGACGACCAGGATGATGACAGCTTCTTGGGAGCCATAAGTACCGAAGACTTCGCCGAACGACAGCGAGCCGACCCGGAACTGAAGGGTCTAGTGGAATACCTGGAGGGCAGGACCGTCGTTGTCCCAAAAGTATTCAGGCGAGGATTGGAATCATTTTCCTTGAAAAACAACGTCCTCGTAAGAAGAACTTCACTCCGGCGCGAGCCAGCTACCTTATCATTGTACCTTCGGGACTGCGACCAGAAATTTTGCATGCCCTGCACGACGACCCAACGGCTGGACACCTCGGACTTTCCCGAACGCTCGCACGAGTACAAGAAAAATACTACTGGCCGCGCCTTGCCGCCGACGTCACTCGCTACGTAAGGACGTGCCGAGACTGTCAGCGACGGAAGACACCGCCCACAAGACCAGCAGGCTTCCTTCAGCCGATCGAGCCTCCTCGGCGACCATTCCAGCAGATCGGGATGGACCTCCTGGGGCCGTTCCCAACGTCGACTTGCGGAAATAAATGGATCGTCGTGGCTACCGACTACCTCACCCGCTACGCCGAAACAAAAGCCCTGCCCAAAGGCAGTGCCGCTGAGGTAGCCAAGTTCTTCGTTGAGAACATCGTCCTTCGACACGGCGCCCCAGAGGTTCTCATCACCGACAGAGGTACGGCGTTCACGGCTGACCTGACTCAGGCGATCTTGGAATACAGCCACACAAGCCACCGCCGCACCACCGCGTACCACCCACAGACCAACGGCCTCACCGAGCGTCTAAATAAGACCATCGCCGACATGCTGGCCATGTACGTCGACGTCGAACACAAGACGTGGGACGCCATCCTTCCGTACGTGACCTTCGCGTACAACACGGCCGTACAGGAAACGACGCAGATGACGCCATACAAGTTGGTCTACGGACGGAGCCCGGCAACGACGCTCGACGCCATGCTACCAAACGTGACCGACGAGGAAAACATCGACGTGACCACCTACTTACAGCGCGCCGAAGAAGCACGACAGCTCGCCCGCCTACGGATCAAGAACCAGCAGACGACTGACAGCCGCCGCTACAACCTTCGACGACGCCACATGGAATACCAACCCGGTGACCGTGTATGGGTATGGACGCCAATACGCCGACGAGGACTTAGTGAGAAGCTTCTTCGACGATACTTCGGACCGTACAGGGTACTTCGACGCCTGGGCACACTCGACTATGAGGTTGTTCCAGACGGCATTACGAACTCTCAGCGGCGCCGTGCGCGACCTGAAGTCGTCCATGTCGTGCGACTTAAGCCGTTTTTCGCGCGTTAGCGAGCCTGGGGACTCTATTTTTTTCCTTTGTTATTGTAATTTATTTGTGTATACACTTGTTTTTTTTTTTTTCTCTTCTATGTTCTTTCACAAGCATCGGGACGATGCTTTTCAGAGGGGGGCATTGCCACGCCCACTTCTTGTCTTGTTCTGATGTATTCGGGTTTGACCGGCAGAGACGGTTATCAACGCTCGACGCTGTCCGCGAAGTAGTGTTCTAGAAGCGTCGCGATTGTAGTAGATCGGTTTGTTAAGATTGCGCCCCGCACGCGAATGTTCCAGCTTTGTCTAGAGATTACGCCGCCACCAGCGATATTGCTGGAAAGTTCGATAGCGCCTGTATAAAAGCCGACGCGCGTGACCGCTTGTGAGTTGATCGACGGACGACGCCCTGTTCGCCGCTATCATTGTACAGCGTGCATTGCTGTAGTTCTAGTTCTCATTTTCCGGCCACAAGTTCGGCCAAATAAACAGTTTCATCCTACAAACGCCGACTGCTGTCTTCGTCGACGTCACGACCACGTGACAATATCAGCACATGTATAGCGCCGTCGCAGATCGGTATACACTTCCCGGTTTGAAATTGGTGCCCGGAGAACATTTTGGTATGAGAACTATTGAGACAGATAGTGCACGCTGTGCGCCATGGATCATCGTAGAATGATGAACCGTACAAGCAGAAGCCATGTGCATGCGAATCAAAAAAAAAATTCTTTTATTGCTAGCTGCATGGGGGTTTTTTTGATGACAGACAGTGCCCAAAGTCGATCTCTGAGATCCCCCAGCTTTTATTTTCTCGGCAGTTTTTCTTTGTTCGCACCTGGTGTAATCCGCCGCAGTGCCGGTACGATCAAGAGCTAAAAAAAAGAGTAAAATAGGTCTACAGATCGAAGCCCAAAACTGGCTAAATGGGAATAAATATATAAATATCTCGTTATTGATTTGTAAACCATTCATTTTCTCTTTCTCTCGGTTGTTTTTAAAATGCCACTCGAAAACTCGCGGCGTGGTGCGTCCTATCTCTCCCTGACAAGAAACGAGTTAGTTGTGTACGAGGAGTCGTCTTACGGCGACTACGAGCGACCATGCACAGAGCCCCCGGGATATGCCCATGACAAGCCAGCGCTTAAGGTCGGTGGCATCTTCCGAAGGCCCGCGAGCGAGGCGAAAGGGTCAACTACATCCTCCATTGCAAGCGTTCTCCGCACCGCCGATACGTGAACTGGCCGGAAGACGGGCCAGATGGACACGACCGCGGCCCTCGACGCCTGACTACCGGAACGAATGGCGTGTCATTTTGCTCGCAAAAGCAATGGAACCTCGCGCCGTGAAAACTATGCGAAGCGTATCAGCTCAAAGGGCAACATCGGGTTGGCCGCGAAAGCAACTGTATCCGCTTGCAGGAAAACATCGTATACCGCTATTTCTGACGTGAGCAGTCGCGGTGGCAAGCAACTAGTGCGAGTGTATAATGGACGGCAAGCCGTCCAGTTTTTCATTCCTTGCGGTCGTTTCAACCGTGACGCAATCTAGCCCGTACCCCCCTATGCTTTAGTGAGGGTTTACGAAGCGCGCTGTGAGGTTCCGAAAAAAGCCGATGAGGCATGCCTGTCATACTTGCGCCGTGCGTATATTGAACGCTTCACGAGTAGGAGTATCGTCAGCGCGCGGTCAACGGCAACTTACGTGCCTCTTTGGCTCGCATAGAAGGCGCCCGCTGTCTGCATGCGAGAGTTGCGGGCTATATATATACATACGACGACGGTATTATCGCGTGCAGCGCAGATGCAAGCAAGCGCCGAAAGCGTGCACCTCTGCGCCGTCCACAAGATGCCCGTCTTGTCGGCCAGTCGGAAACTGGCGCATTGTTCCGCTCGCGGCGCGTAGAGCGCCTGGACGGCCAACAAAAGGCCCGCTGTTGAACAAAAGCGGGCTCTCGTCTGGAGCAGCTCATTCAGCGCCACAGTACAGCGCCGTGAAACGTCCGAGACTGCATTTAGCAACGCCCTTTACAAATCGCGCCGCTTCTGATTTGCGCCACAGGTGGCCCCTTTCAGTGCGCGAGCACGCCTCCCCGCGGACGGCCCTGTGGGTGCCTTCTTCGCGAAAGCGAGCTATGAATGGGACCGCGATTCGGGCCCCGTTCGGCGCATCTGCCGACGAGTGGCTAGAACGGCGCCGAGGCGGACATATCGGATCCGCATAGAATCGCACTGGCTGCCCCTATGTGGTCGACATCCGCTCTGTATCACGGTACCAGACGCGGAGGACACCCAGATGCGGTGAAATAATTTTTCGGCAAGCTTTTTCAACTGTAATTGCTACCGCAAGTGTAATGACTTAAGTCATTAGGCCGCGTAAAATCGATTAAGAGGCAATCTTCACGGTCGTCAGCACCCTAATAGGATAGTGTTTATGATACTTGTTATTATCGTAAGCTTCGAGTAGAATAATAATTATTGCGTTTCTGACAGGTCCCGTCGCCAGCTGAAGCAACGATTCCGTTGCCAGGTATTTCAATAACCCGCATTTGGCTAGATCCATATCCTTCGGCGTTCTTCGTTTGTTCCGCAAACTCCTGCAACCATCGTTTGAACGTAACGAGCATCTCGCTATCAGTCGGTTGTCGATAGACTGATATTTATGCATACGTTATCCGAATTGTGTAACAGAGCATGACTACTCGCAGCCAACGAATTGTTTAACAGGGCATGGCTACTCGCAGTTTCTGCACGGCTAACGCAAGCGATGAGCCGTGCAGAAGGAAAGCGCCCTTGAAAGGGGACCGCGTTGGCCTATGGGAGTCCCCCTGTTTACGTGCCCAGCCGATGGCAATAATAATCGCACCATGCTAAATCGGCGCGAAGATGAGTCATGAGGCGCCTCCTACCTTTGCACGCAGCTCCGAGTATAGAAAGCCCGTCAAGCGCATGCACCGTGAATCATTCGTGTACGCAAAAACAGACACGTCATTCTATAGCTGGACGCATTTAGTCTCAAGCATATTGGAGTGTTCTGGAGAGCAGCGCCCACTGCAGGAACAAGGACAATCCTTCACTTCCCGAGCTGAAGGCGCACATTGTGGCGCGCGCACGTTCATCGCTGTTCTTCCCGGTGCTCGCTTTCGACGAGACGCGGCGGACAACGGTAACGTGCCGATCCACCATCGCGAACACGCGCGGCACGCACTGACAAGGAAAGATGTCAGTGCAAAGAGGCGAGGGGCCCGACAGGCGGCTCAGTCCATACTTCACTCCCACACCTCCACTTTGGGCGCCCTCTTGAAAGAGCTCCATTGTGAAGCGTAAGAATGGACGAGTGAGATCGCTCTCCGGGGCGTCTTTATAAATGGGTCTTGCGAGCGAGCTATATCCGCGGAGCTCGACTCTCGTTGACAGCTATGCCGTTGCGTGCACTGGGCCGGGCCAGCTCGTCTTTTGTGTTGTCAACGGCACTTTTAAGTCTTCCTGATGCGGCCGCTTCCACCTCTTCCGAATCGTCTGTCGCGTTATTAATGGGAATAAGATTGCCGGCGCACTTCCGGCACTGCGCGTCCTTTCACCCAGATCACTGAGGATCGTGCCGTCTCTATGCAGCGTCCTCATTAGGGATGGGCGTCTATTGTTTTCGGTTGATCTAATAATAACGTCAATTCGCGCAGCTTCGTTCCTTCGTCGCTTTAAATGAACACTGTCTGGCCGTGCGGCGTTCCGTTAACGGGCCTCGTTTGAATGGCCCACCTCGTTTCTATGAAGGGCACTCTTTGAACATGCTTTCAACTGATGGGGCCTCTTGGGACGCAAAGAATGGGGCATAAGGAAGTTGGCGTTCCCGTCGAATGGGGTTACAAACACAGACGAGGGAATCATCACGAAAACCTCACGTGTTCATTTCGTCTCTCTGTTCCCGATTAACCGCCGTACACGTGAACAGCGAACTCTGCAAATTTATAACAATGTAATGTTGGCGTTCCTCAAAATGCGTACATCGATTGCACTGAAGAGACAGCTGTCAGGAAGAAACGACATCACTGCCTTGTACTTCCAAAAGTTACATGCGACAGTACCCTATAGGGTATACTGTCGCATGTAATTTTCTCTCGTATCGTATGTTTATAAACCTTCGATACGAGATTGAGACGTATACAATCGGGGGGCGGAGGGAAAGAGCTAGAGGTGCCGGCCGTTGGCGAGCCCTTTTAGCGGAAGGACAACGCCGCCGTTCAATTTTCCGGTGTTCCAGACGCGTACATAATATCCTACCCCCAATGATCTCTGTGTCAACGCTATTGGTTATCGCTGGTACGGAAGTGTCGCGCCGCGTGGCTGTACCGAGCTGCCGTGTCCTCTTATGGCTGACGGCCGAACGTCTGCCGCTCGGCCCCTCGTCACTGCTGCGGGCAAACAATTCGTCATCTGGCGCATCGCCTCGCTAATGGACTCCAGCCTGAGCGGAGGAGTCGGGAGGGAGGTCAGCCGCTCGTCTCGCCACCACGACCCCAATCCGGCCGACAAAGGCCACCGAGCGTCGACCCCCAGCTCAGCCCCCGAGGCGGCGACCTCAAGCCAAGGCGCTTGTGTTGCGCTCACAACGGACGCTCGCACAATAGAGGTAGACACATGTGCACGCCGTGTACGATTTTACAGTTAGCCAGTGCGCTTTGCTTGTTGGTTTCACTGCGCGCTCCCGAGCACAATCAATAGCGCACGCTCGCCTATACGCCATCCTGCGTGTTTGCACAGTGAGCCCGCCTCCTGGACAGCATCTCATTCTGCGAGCGCGCGAAACCCTTCCGACGAACGGTATGCCATTGCGGCATGTGACACCATCGCTGTGAAAACACGTGCTTGTGGGCGTGCCTACGCATCTAGTGGTCTTTGCGGGTATTGAGGCGGTAGGCCGGGAGAGGAGCCGATGAGGCAGCTAATAGTACTCGTAAACAAAGGACATTGTAACTATATACATTGGAGCAAGCACAATGAAGCACTTAACATCGAAGCATCATCCATTCTTCTGCCTGTTTATTTGTCGTCTCTCCATGGCCATGGGGCAGTCTACGAAAATTTCCAACGTCCTTAAATTAGGCCGCCGAACAAACTAAAATTTAATACGCCTGTACATCGTAAGGCGCTATATATATATATATATATATATATATATATATATATATATATATATATATATATATATATATATATATATATATATATATATATATATGTTATAGACACTTTTTCTTTCCCTCCCGTACATTGACTCTGCTACATGATGCGTTCTCGCTAAAAGAAAAAAAAAATTGTTCACCCGCTGCTGTGTTTACTCTTCAAACACTTCAAGGGAAGAATGGGATCTTTTCATAACGTAATAGCGCACCGCATATTTTCTGGTTGCCGGCATCCGTTGTGCACGTTTTAAATTTTACACATTCTTCTCTTTTTTTTTTCTTTTTTTTTAGAACGAGAGAGCACGTTATCAATACGGGTTTGAATTCATAAAGGCTGCGCATTGTGTGTATTTGTTTCGGTAAAACCTGTAAGTTTATGACTGTGAGAGTAGTCGCAAAAGCTCGAAACTGGTACGTGTTGTGGTGGTGTCCATCTCGTCCTTTCCTTTGCGCCGACAACGGCTGGCGTCGTCGTGGCCAGTTCGTCACCTTCCTCGTGTCGTTTTCAGGCCACCTCCTTATCCCTCATCGTGGGCGAAGAAAAAAATGATTTCCGCTTGCCACTGCATTGCTCCCGCTGAGGCCAATTCAAGCCTCGATCTGGTCTCCAAGTGATGGATACGACTATAGTGGCCGTAACTTCGACTGTAGCATAGTTCTGTGTCGTTTATCCTGCTCAACGAAAAACAGCTTATCGGCGAGTAATATGTGGCCGCTGGGTAATCAAAGCATGGTAAATCCATAGCTGAATAGACGCAAACACGCTCACTTGCATATATTTAGCTGCACGTACCCAGGTGGTCAGAATTAATCGACATTGAATCGAACCCATTTTCGTAATAGATGGAGTTAATACGGAGCGCCTGCTTTGATACACATAGACAGAGTTTATTTGACGTTTGGTGCTCACAGGGACGACAAAATCGCCGATTTCTTAAACACCGTGGTTACTAACACAGATGAAATCCGTTGTCGAAGATATCTTCCTAAAGCCGGTTGTTTCTTTGACATTATTGAAGTAAAGCTTTGTATCGATTCTATACGTGACTTCTTCAGCGAGTATTATGTGCGGTATACTGGGAGCAAGATAATTGGTATATCTAACTCTTCAGTTATTCTGACTAAGTGGCGCCGTCCCACACGAGTGTACGGATTCGCCGCACATTTCTTCTCTCTCTCTCTCTCGCTCCATATCTCTGTCCCTCTCACAAACACATACACACAATCACACACACACACACACACACACACACACACACACACACACACACACACACACACACACACACACACACACACACACACACACACACATTTTCTATTCGCCTTTCTCATCGTCCTATAGCCTACCGCAGTTAACCAGACACTTTCCTTGTTAACCTCCCTGCCTTCTCCCTTTCGGTTCCTTCCATCAATTCTTCATCACCTTTTTTGTTGAAGATTATACTGAGTTGACATTCATCCAAATGTACCTAGCATATTTTAAATCTTGAAGCATTGCGTGTAAAGAGACGAAAGCTCTTCGGGTACAATATACCCACCGTCCTGAATCCATCGAACAAAATCCACTTGTCGAAACGTCGGCCCGAGCTCACACCCCCTGTTTACGGATTTTTTAATCTGAGCGCAGAAAGCGTTCAACGCATTGCTGCGCCTCTTGAGGGCATGCAGCTTAAACGGAGCTGTGAATTTTGAGGGCGCTGCGCCACTTCGCACTTATGTGCAGTTTTTCTGTCACTGTCTTGTTTTAGATGCGAAGTATCTTAAGGCGGAGCTCAATCTGGTGGTGGTGGTGTGCGGCGTGACCACCCTTACTGCGCATGCGCATACCCTCTCCATACACCTCCTCTCCACTCACCCTCTCCACCTTCCCCCTCCCCATCCCCTCTCCACTTTCCCTCTCCCCTCCCCCTCTCCCATACCACTCTCCCCTCCCTCCCTATCCCCTTTCCCTCTCCCCACCCCCCGTACCCCTCTCCCCTCCCCCTTTCCACTCTTCCTCTGAAACGCGGGCTAGACATGCCGAAATTCTCTCCTGCGCAACGCCGCGATGAGCTCGAGCGCATGCGCGTCCCCTCCCCTTCTCCCTCCTCTCCTACGCTGCCCCCCCTCTCGCCCGCCTGTCGACTGCGTTCCCCGCTCGCCCTGTGAGAATTAACGGCCAGGCTAGATGGAAGATACGACGCGCGTAGCGTCCCTCTTCGCGTTCCGCGACGCGAGGTCGGTAGCATGCCCAACGAACGCCAACAGAACGCGATCGTGCAAGTGCTCTGGCTTCGCATCGCCTCATGGTCCCCTTTAGCGGGAGATGGTGTAATTTTTTTAGCTACTATTTCTTTCCACAACATTCATTTCCCTTAAAGGGGTACTGACAGAAAATTTCGCGGCCGAGATAGCCTGCTGGATCGATTTCCGTGTACGTGCGTGTACCATCTCCAAAATATCGACAGCGAATAAAGCTTGGAAGGTATTTTATGTGAATTTTGAATTTCGCGTGCGCGATCCAGCATTATAGGCCGCACCTGTTGCATTGACACCCTCGGAGGTGACCCGAGGTGACCCCCCTACTTCCCCTACGTAACCGTTGTAGCCGGTACAACAAGTTATGATGACGTCGTAGACGCCATTTCTGTTTTGACGCGCTCGCCGCTGCGCTGTTGGTGTCTCAAGAAAATTGTCGCCAAGAGACGACGATGAGGAGAACGACGACAACGAGGACGATGATGGCGACGACATCGCGCAGCACGTGCGGCAAGCGTGCGAATGCGAGAAGACGATGCGAACAGCGCGGAAGTGCGTCACACTTCTGTGTGCTGACGTGATCGAGCGCTGCAGCCGCTAGGTGGTGATAGTTGCACCCGGAGGCCAGAGCCGTCGATGGGAAGAGTCTGGCGAATGGGCGGGGCTGTGACGTCGCGGCGCGGCAATGACGCTGTTCACGTCACCGCCACGCCTCCGCTCCGGCGGCGTCCGCCATATATAGTCTTTCCGCGCGACGGGCGCACGGCTGAGGCTATGTACGTATACTGTTCATTCGTGAAATCTAGCGCTCCTAAACAAATTGCGAAAGCGAAATTGTGCAAGAACATTGTTACACGATTTTAATGAAGAATATGGAGTGAATTAGACGTGTCCAAGTCATCGTGAAACTGAGTTGCGCACGCCGATTCGAGTCCACGACGTTCTACAATACGCGCTGTGCTTTTAGAGCGCAGCTCTTAGGCGTCTCTTCCTGCGTTGTTCGGCATCGCCGTTGGCGTCGTCGGCGTAACCGATAGAGCGAACGAGGACGAAAGACAGCGAACGTGGATTCTGTCGATATCACGAGCCACAGGCCTCGAACATCGCTTTCTTCCTCCGTCATGCGTGCTCGCCCTTCGGCCGGAGCTCGTGCGCATTCAGGGCTGGTGGGTGCGCTGCTACTGGGGCTCTTCGATTTTCGGACTTCTGGCAGTTCTCTGGCAGCCAGAGATAGCCAGAGGGTCAGTCAGCAAGTTCCGGTCGGGACAGGAAGCAGCGTCTTGGTCACATGTGTGGGAAACCCGAGACAACCCGAAGCTGCCCCAAGATTACAATATCGAACGCTGGGACAGCCAGCGTAAACGTAAACAAACGCTACCGCCGTGGCAGCAAACGAAACTTCGCGCCGCGTGCGCTTTGGTTTTTCTGCATTGCCCGCTTGAAAATATGTGGCTAGGTTTGCTGAAGAGCTGCAGTGATATTCTCGAGCATACGGATTTGGGATACGATCACGTACGTTCGCAAAATCGTGTGCAACTCGCCTCGTCCGCGAACAAAACAGCCAGCTGGCGCACGGCGCCACGAAAGCGATGCAAGGTGAGCTACCGCGCCGCTAACTGCTTAACCAGCTCACGTCTGCTTAGTACGTGTAACAGTCGCTGCACAACACGACGCGAAAATCTCGCGAAAGTGATCGTGTCCCCAAAAGAGCTCGAGGATCTATCGCGTACTACGTCGCACACACGCGTTGACCAGCTTTTTTTCAATTGCATTTTGTCATAACTTGAGACATGCGGCGGTATATGGGTACCACGAGTGCGCGTTATATCTAAAATAAACTTCTGTGTGACGCGTCTTCGACTCGTTTTGGCAGATGTTGCCTGAGCCTCTTTTGCAATCCTAAGTGGCACTCCAAAAATCTTATGTACTAGCTCAGCTTTTATTTGAGCGACTAGGTGATCACCGCGTACATACTGCATGGAATTATTACTAAGAAGTGGAAAAAGACAAAGCCGACGATGAAATAAGCAACAAAAGGATGTATACATTTCTGAATTCATCTTCGTTTTTTCACATCGACGCGTCGTAGCATAACATAATACCGTAGATCGAAGTACGCTCGCACGCCGTTCGCGACCAACGAGGATCACACAAAAAACAATGTCGCGATCGCTTTTATTCGATCAGTGCATTTTATCAACATCGAAGACCTAGTTGAAATAGTTAAGTTCTTCGGGGTTCACACACACAAACATACGACGGAGCGAAATAGGTAGTTCGATCACAATCGTCTCAGCTAAATGCACATAAAGCAGACACGACACCACAACCGAATACTACCACGAAAAAATAAACTCGAAAGGGGTCTCCATGCGCTCGCACGAACGTGTACATAACTTTTGGGACATGTGCACGACGCAGTTAGAATGGTTAGAACGCGACAGTTCGCCGCGTTGTTCACGGAAGGAAACTTCACGGGACACATAAGAAAAGCAATAAACATTAGCTCCAAATGCTCGCCTCCACTCGTAATCGTGCCATCTCGCACGGCGGAACGGCGCCGAGCGGCCCGAGCGTAAGGACAAGCAAAGGTGTAGTCCGCAAGCGCCCGCATTGCAATCCGTCGAGTCCTCACAAAGATGGCCGCGAGCGCGTATCGTCTCTTTTCGGCGTCTGCTAGCCCGAAACCTTCCAGAGAGCTTCCACAACCAAATTGTCCTGGTTCCACAACCAAATTGTTCTGGCGACCCTCGGGCTCCCCGCGGGTCGCCAGAACCGTCCAACCTGAGAAAAACGAACGCCAACCGGAAGTGCACCGCGGGGGGGTCGGAGCAACCCGAGAAAAACGAGTGCGCTCTGGCTGGCTCTGGCAGCCCGCGGGTAGCCAGAAGTGGAAAATCGAAGAGCCCCACTGTCTCGCTTGTCGTGACGGGGATGTCGATGACGCCTGCAATGCACAGAGTGGCCTGCGTAGCCCACGAGCACTGGCTGTTTCTGTGGCAATATGTAAGAATGTTTCAATGCGGATAGCAAGAAATTCAAACACAGTTCGCGTTGCCTCAACACAAAGCTGGGCTCAGAATTCGCATGCGGGACTATCGTGATCATCGGTGACTTTTCGAGCTATGAAGACCTGTGGGTTTGCGTCTATCTTGGTTTTTTTAAATGCGAAGAATTTCTTAGCGAACTTCTGCGACTTGTGCGTATCTATCTATCTATCTATCTATCTATCTATCTATCTATCTATCTATCTATCTATCTATCTATCTATCTATCTATCTATCTATCTATCTATCTATCTATCTATCTATCTATCTATCTATCTATCTATCTATCTATCTAGCCGCCTACGAATTTGTGCTCTCCTGGCCGTTTCGTTCATGGGGTGTATACCAAAATTGGTATGGCATAACGTGACTGTATGACAAACATAAATAATTGGTCATAACATGAAACTCATGATATGCATGTCATGTACAGCATGATTTACATGCCACAGTCTTGGTGCTCTTGCGGCCGTTTCGTTAAATTGATACATACCAAAATTGGTATGGCTTGACAAGAGTGTATGGCGAACATAAATAACGGGAGTTAATATGAAAATCATGACACACGTGTCATGTATAACATGACTTACGTGCCACGATCATGGTGCGCTGGCGGCCGTTTCGCTAGCTTGATATACACCAAAATTGGTAGTGCGCGACATGACTGTGTGACGAACATAAATAACGGGATTTCATGTGAAAATCAGGACACGCATGTCATGTACATCATGACTTACGTGCCACGCTCATGGAGCGCTGGCGGCCGTTTCGCTTGCTTGCTATACACCAAAATTGGTAGTGCGCGACATGACTATGTGACGAACATCAATAACGGGAGTTAATGTGAATATCATGACACGCGTGTCATGTACAGCATGACTTACGTGCCACGCTCATGGTGCGGTGGCGGGCGTTCCGCAAGATTGATATACCCCACAATTGGTATTGCGTGATGTGACTCTGTGACGAGCACATATAAGAGGTGTTAACATGAAAATCATGACACGCATGTCATGTACAGCATAACTTACGTGCCACAATTATGGTGCGTTGGCGGCAGTGTTGGCGGCAGTGTCAAAAATCATGACGTGAAGTCATGATTTTTGACATCTCTCGTGTTCACGCCGCGGACGCCGGCGGTCAATTTTCGCGTTTGCTGAGGCATCTAAGGTTTTCGTCAGAGCAGGTGCAGGGCCCCCAGTAGGCGCGTGTTAAATGAAAACAATACCTCGTTCGGCTAGTCTGATAGCGGACATCCTGTTGGCTTATTTTACAAAATCATTTTTCTGCTCAACTTCTTCGCGCTCTATACTTCCTAATCACGAAATTTCATCGAGCACATAAGGGCCCCTTGCTATAGTGGAAGAGCTTCCTGCGCGAGCACAGACATCGCGCACTATACGTGCATGACTAAAAAGCGCAAGGCACATTCGCTTAGCACAGAGGCGCGGATTAATTTACATGCGCGAATTAAACGTGAAACTGGTAGCATGTACACAAGCGGCAACACAGCGGTAAATGACACCACAGGCTGACAGCCACAGAAACGCAGACCACGTAACGTACACACATGCCAGGTAACCGCCGCAGCTGATGCGCGGCGGCACTAACCATGCGATATCGAAATAAATCTTCCCCTCACAACATCACGGTAACATAACAAGCTCGTTCTGAGAACGCGCGATAAATTACGTAAACGCAACAGATCACGCTTGACACTTATAGCGTGATCGCTGCAAAATTTCAATCTGCCCACGCGTTCGATACGCGAACCATAAAACTCCTTCTTTCAGCGAGATAAAATTATTTTTTAAGTTCGTGCGCCTGAAAGGGCCTTTTTGCACAACGAATAAGCTTGTGTTAATGTTACACTGCTTCTTACAACACCAGCAATACTCAAGCGAAATACTCAACTACGTACACCGCATAACACGGAGCAGTCGGTCGGGGTCCATTTGCTGCGTCTGGTGTTTCTGATCCAAAGGCGTCGTCGCTTCTTTTCCTTCGGAAGCCTAAAAAGGCGGAAACCCTGCGCGCTGCTGTTTGAACAGCCAACCGCGCAACAGCAGCCCATCGCACGCAACAAATTCACGCTTGAATGCGAGGAGCAGTCGCCATGAATAAGCGCGGCTTCGCACAAGAGCTTCGCAACCTGCGCGCGCTCCTCAGCGATCGTGTAAGTGCGGCGCGCAGGCGTCTCTCCGTCGCGGCTGCGCCGGACTCCGCGCCGCGCTGTCGCCACTGCCGCCCGCCGCCGCCGGCGAGGATAGATGGTTTACGTCACGAGAAGAGGGCGGCGCTGGGGCGGAGCTCGGAGAGCGGCGAGATGAAACAATCGCCAAACTCTCCCGAAGGGTATATATGGCTCTGCCGGAGGCTTGTCGTTTTTGAAACCGAAACTGACACTGGTCGGTAATGAGGAGCCTGTAATTAATTATCTGTCGCGCGCTGCAGCAAACGATGTGCCGTGTTATGACTAACAGGCCCCCAGTAACACCTGCAGCAAAAAAACGCGAGGCCAAAATTTTTGTGTCAGTACCCCTTTAAACGCTTCACACCCAGCACAGGGTAGCCAGGCCGATCTGTACCCCTGTCCTCCCGTCTCCACGTACTGTCCTTTCCAATCTGCTTTTTATTTTTTCATTTAAGCATTCAGCTCAACCATGATGATTGTGTACTGAGTTCTGACTTTCCCGATTTATAATTCGGTGTTCTTGTAGAACCTTTTGTGCCTCTTTATCTTCCCGACCGGACCTGTGACGAGCAAACACCGACAAGAGCTGGACTAATGTGTGCGTTGTGATAAGGTGCACTAAAATATATAAAATAGAGAGAGTGAGAGATCCGTTTTTCCTCTATAGATACCAAAGAACGAAACGTTTCACTCGGGTTTCAAGTAGTCAAATTGAGTATAGGTCAGCCAGTCAATGCGCATGTAAACAGCAATGAGAACAACATTCGCACTAGAAGCAGAGGCACGGCCATGCAAGCAGAACAAGCAGTAGGACTGGATGCGGCATTTACGTGCTCAGCGGCACCGCTAAGTCGTGACCAGCTCGGTCGAGAATTAAAATGATCGTCGGATGCTGCGACGGAAGACGTACGCTGCCGGCAATTTGTGGAGATGGGGGATCACGAAGGGGGGGGGGGGGGGCATATTACCTAAGCCTTGTGCATGCAAAGCGTGGAGGTGGTCTTTTGCTAGATTTATCAAGCGCGCAAAGATCGTGCATGATGCGGCCAAATCTCCGACGCGGCGAGTTCGCGTTGGCTACGGCAATACGGACGGGCGAACGCGTGGCAGGCGATATTTACTGCGGCCGCCAATGATTTCAGTTTCCGGGCTGCCTTCCGGGTTTGGGAATCGCAGCTCTGCCAAGCGAACACAGTCAATTCGCTTTTTGCCGCATGACCGAGTCAGTGCACGATTGGTTTCGGTGGTTTGTCGAGCTCCATGACATGCCCCGTCTGGTCGCATGCATGTCAACTCCCATACGTATACTACAATCAGGCTGCTGGGAAAGTGCGCCAACTCCATTCGCCAGAATGCATTTCGCTCCTACGCATGCGCGTACAACGAATGGCCACTGCAGGCATTCATAGCGCGTGCATCGTATCGCATGAGCTCAGGGAACTCGCCGCATACCCGCATACGACAAAGACTCTAATGGAAGGCGAACAATGTCGGTGGATCGACCGAGCGCTGGTTCGATTGAGTCGCCTTTGTGGAGCTCGGCATATGCGGCAGAGCGTCCCCTTTCGGCGGTGTCGCGCAGCAAGAAACAAACCCGCCATTTCGCGCTCACCCAGTGAGCGCATCGAATCCATTACGCACGCTCCGCGCGCGCCCTTCTCGCAGTGAGTTCGCGCGGATCGGTGTGCCGCCGAGTCACCGCCTGTAGTCGGCCGCAGCAGGGCGTGGAAAGCTCTCGCACCGGTCGTGCGAAACCCGTGTCTGTCTGGGCCGAAACGTCGCACCCTCCTTCCGCTTTCTCCGCGTCTCCCTCTCGATGCCTATAGTGGAAATGAAGCGATATGGTTCGAGGTTCGTCTGCGTGGCAGCATACGCTTGTATTAACCGTATCAGCGATGAAAATTACTTAAACGAACAACCAATGCAGGGCAAAAATTTCTTTTAGAGAAGAATAGGAAAGAAACAAACGGTGATCAATGAAAATGTCGCGCCTTCTTTCGGGCAGCTAATTTGAGGCTAAACTTCATAAATCAAAGACGGCGGCGAAGTATTGAGGGAGGCGGGATTGAGCGATGGTCGAGCTTTTTCGTGCTAAACACACCATTTCACAGCGCTGATGCGCGTAACACGGGAATGTCAATTAAAATATGTCCAGCCGTTCGGATGGTATGGCGGAAACGTATGGCTGCTGCGACTGTTGAAAGCCGCTTGAAATATGCTGGGCGTGGTTTTTATCCCTGGTTTAGTTGTGCGCCGTTATCGTAAAGAACACGGGTGTTGCGAGCACTCGCAGGGAATAAGCGTTCGCGGTTACGCATCACTTCATATACAGGGGGGGGATATTTTTTTCAGCGAAAATGTTATTATCCGGCTTTTATCCCAACCGGTCGATTCATGCGAACAACAAGCAGAGGAAAGACCCGCTGTGGCACAAGTTTTGCACCTGCTGCGGGGTCAGCGTCCGCTTGCGTGACGGTGGTCGGGCCCTCAGTCGCCACGCAGCGCGTCGCGCCGTTTACGCACGTGTTGACCTTGGTGCCCTCCAATTGGCCGCTTGACGTGACGTTCTCAGCGACGGTCCGCGACCTTTTTCCACGGTGCGATAGGGTGATTTATACGCCGCGCTCTCTCTCTCTTTCTCTCGACGGCTTTAGGCTTTCAACCCTTCATGGGCAACTTGTACACACAGCCTTCCCCCTCTTGTTGTCTCGCGCGTTTTTCC
The DNA here is from genome assembly GCF_013339695.2 of Rhipicephalus sanguineus. Classification (NCBI taxonomy): domain Eukaryota; kingdom Metazoa; phylum Arthropoda; class Arachnida; order Ixodida; family Ixodidae; genus Rhipicephalus; species Rhipicephalus sanguineus. Next base: position 189,471,264 of record NC_051176.1, read on the forward strand.
AGTTTGGAACGCCTCTGATCGCGATCCCGATCGCCGCCTACGGACACCGGAGGCATGTGTACCTTCGCTCGTGCCCTGACGGAGGAAACTATACGTAAAAACGCCGAAGTGCAGGACTGCCTTATAGAAAAATTCGCGCACCGCCTCGGGGCTGAGCAGGCAAATATCTCGCCACGTCCGACGAAAAGCTTCCAGTTCGACCAACTGCCTTTGCAATATGGCGGCTTCAGCTGCGCTAAGAATTTAGTAATTATTACTACAGCGCAAGAAACGAAGGCGAAGAGATATGATACGAAACGCTAGGATCAATAAGGTAGTTTCATCACTGTCCCTACAGGAGAACGAGCTTGCTGCCCACTTATATATACAACTTGCGTTGCCAGATATCTAAGTTTGCTGCCGCTGTCTGTTAGATAATGGTAAAAATTCATGTCAACATAGCGAGCATGCGCGATAAGTAGCTTGACGTTTGGATAAAGCGCTCAAAACTTCAGTTGATAACGCGCGGTACTGTCGTTTCGCGTCAGCGGTTCGTCTGCATTTCTTTTTTCTTTGTCTGTGTGTGTTTGTGAGTGTGCGTGCGTGCGTGTGCGCCATCACGGCTCGCCGGAAGCCCTCCGATGAATTCAACCGAGAAACTTGCGGCAATCGCCCGGACGACAGTGATATAAGCTTTGCGAAATGGGCGCCCACATCCACGCTGCACCAAAGCTTCGCTTTGTTACGTGATTGTTCAGGATATGTTATTGCCCGAGTGTCGTCTATGCTACAGCTCCTCGAATAATACTGATTGCGCAAAAAAAAAATAATAAAGGTTTATATTTGAGATCAGACTGCTGACCCTAAGGTCGCGGGATCGAATCCCGGCCTCGGCGTCCGCATTTTGATGGAGGCGAAATGCTAGAGGCCCGTGTACTTGTATTTAGGGCATGTGGAAGAACCCCTAGTGGTCGAAATTTCCGGAGCTCTCCACTACGGCGTCCCTCATAATCGTATCGCGGTGTTGGGACGTAAAACCCCAACAATAATTATTATTATTATTATTATTATTATTATTATTATTATTATTATTATTATTATTATTATTATTATTATTATTATTATTATTATTATTATTATATTTGAGATCCCTTTTTACACGTGGAAGCGATGGGATGATATGCGCAAAAGTACCAAACGATTACTTTTTGCACTTGATTTTCGTCTCTTTGATACAAGTCACCCGCGAAGAATGACCGAGAATCGTAACCCTTCAATTAGTTAATCTCGGCATTCTTCCGCGAATATTATATCATAACTTTGTGTTATTATCTCACAACTTAATAACCAGCTACGATGGCCTGAAGGTATCCAAATGCTTACAGACGCAAATAACTCAGATTGTGGAAACTCAATGGGTATGTGTGGACGGTGTGGAAGAGTTTCGCTATATAACTTAAACGGGTGGCAATGCAGTAGATACCAGAAATTATGGCGTACTTAATGAGCTGTTACCGTTCTGTAATGTCTTTCTGAAAGGTCATCGCATCTGAAGGCAAACGAAGGCGCTGTTGAAAATTTTGAAGACAACAGACTTGCACAGGCGGTTATAGACTAAATGTGATTTCGTGTACCGCGCAAGGCTGACGGACTGTGACGATGCTTGTATGTTCTCTCTCTCTCTCTTACACCTTTAAATTTCAAGCTCCCCCATCCCTTTCTCAAGTGTAGGGTAGCATACCGGTTATTCTAAACGTCCCTCTCTCTCCTGTCTTCCTTCCTTTCTTAATGAGCTATTATTTTCACTCTCCGAAAGAACCGTTCTAACGTTCGTGCTGAATGTAAATACCTCATGAACCGCACCCTGACCAAGGAGAAGGCATCTTTTAAAGGTGTACTGACACAAAAATATCGGCCTCGCTTTTTTTTTTTTTTTTTGCAGCAATGTGTAGCTGGGGGCCTGTTAGTCATAACACGGCACATCGTTTGCTGCAGCGCGCGACAGATAATTAATTACAGGCTCCTCATTACCGACCAGTGTGAGTTTCGGTTTCAAAAACGACAAGCCGCCGGGTGCAACTATCACCACATATAGCGGGTGCGGCGCTCGATCACGTCAGCACACAGAACTGCAACGCACAACGCACTTCCGCGCGGTTCGCGAGCAGCCGCCGAGAAGCAGGCTGCTGGAGCAAACGCCGAAAAAAAAAGAAAGAAAAAGAAAAAAAATCCCACCATATCCCCGAAGTGAATGATTATTGAGGAGCTGGCTCGGAGATAATCGGGTAAACCGTGAATGCTCCATACAATTCCTCTATACTGTCATATAAAGACGTCACACGTTTTTATAGTAGCGATTGTGGTCAGGTTGTTGTCGAACCACAAGCGGTCGCAGACCTTGCAGCTGTGGCCAAACGTGTGGTCGAGGAAATCGAGGAAATGTGGTTTTGCATGCCTTAATGTCATCATCAAGGCGCTCGAAAAGCAAGAGGAAGAAGACTTCTCTTTCGCGCGAGCTGCGCCTGTAGCGGTCGCCTATGGAACTAAGCTTACGCTTACGACTCGGGACATTGCCCCAGCTTAAGAACCTGGCGAGCAAGCTCCTAAAAGAAAAGGAAAAAAAAAAAGACGGCTATGAAGTCTTCATAACTTGTTGCAGCGTGGTCACGTGAGAGAAGTAGGGAGTCACCGAGGGTCACCTTTGAGGGTGTCAATAGCGCGAGGGTGTCGATTGCTCACGCAAACTTCAAAATTCCTTTTAAATACCTTCCAAGCTATATTCGCTGTTGATATTTTGCAGACGATATACGCATGTTCACGGGAATCGATCCCTCAGGCTATCTTGACCGCAAAATTTTGTGTCAGTACCCCTTTAAACTCTCTGCGCAGCGCTGGTGTATGCTGCTTTCTCTGCGCGCGTCATGCGTCTTTCGTATACCCAGTGTGTACTATTTCATTTCTCATCAAATTCACGTGCAACAAAATTCTAGGCGTGCAAACCCCTCCAGTTCACAGTGAACAGCCAGAAATTTTTTCTCGGTGAGTGGGATGAACCACTTTTAATATATGTTTGTGCGTGTGTTTGTGTGTGTGCATACATATATGTATACACATGCCAAATTAAAGATTTCGGTGGGGTTGTCACGTGATGTCACGGTCGGGTAGTCACGTGATGGTGAGTCATTCACTTACGGCCACTGGCCGCGGCCAGCTTCACTAATAATACGAGACAATTAAATCATGATTGCGCTGTGAATTCAGCTCCTTAAGCCCCATATGCACGGCAGCTCGTACACAAGACCTCGTTTACGTAAACGCAAGTTCCAGCCAATCCTAATTCTGGGCATGTTTTTAGGTCATGCAATGGCAAAGAGCACTAACGAACGGAAAACATTTTGAATAGAGCTTACATACGTGCTCCCTTAGTAGTTACAGAACCTTCGGAACACGGTACATCTAGGCCCTTATTCACTAAACGTCTCATAAGAACGTTTGCTCATTGTGTAGAGATGTTAATTTTTTGAGTAGTAGTATCTTTATTTTATTTTTTGCGATGGTACACAAGGAAAAGGGAAAGAAACAAAAGGCGTTTTACACGCCTGCCGAAGGCCTCTGCTCCTGAGGTTCGCAACACACACACACAAAAACGCACACACGCACACACACGCACACACACGCACACATGCACTCACACACATTTGACGCATGGTATAACCACATGAACAATAATAATACAGTATTTACCTCTTAGAAAAGCAACAATGATACACTTTTCCTACCGTAGCAAAAATGTCTTAGTACGATCTATTTGAAAGCTCTGTGCAATATTGTTTAGTGGCGATAAGTTATTTTTTTCAACAAAATGTTATTAAAAGCAATAGCCGTGTAAGGAGGCGATCACGACGGCGTTCGCCAGTGACGGGTAATATTTATGCAACAGTTTTCCGAACAACGTCCGTCGACAGCGGCGGTGGCCGAGGATTGGCCACATGAATTGATTTCCGCTCTGACAGCGGATACGAAGCCCTGGGACGTTTTGCGAACAGGTGATACCTGCCGCACACAACCGCCATCAACAGGCTCCCTTACGGTAAGTTTTGTACGGAAATCTGCGCTAAAGAAAGAAGAAAGAAATTCAGGCGACGACCCACGAAACGGACGAGGCCTTCGACGTTGAAATACACTACATATTAAGGTTTATGCGCTTTGGCCGACACGATTTTTGCGAGCAAGGTAAGTAAATAAATACGCTCAACGAAAAAAGAAGCTCTCGGCAATCTGTTTTCTAGTAAATTTCGCCATTATTGTGCCCTTTTACATTACGTACTTGCAAAAGAATCGCATTAGAAAACACTTAGCCTTATATTTATGGGGCCGAATTCACGAAACTTTTCTTTGGTAAGTGCTTTTTGCTATTGGTCCTCCTCCAATGATGTGTCCCTCAACAAGACTGTGGCTGAAATATTCTCTTACGAACACTTTCAGCGCGTAAAACGTTTTCATGAATGTGGGCTCTGGTGTGCTTGTGTTTGAATTAGCACACCAACAAATTTGGCTTTAGGTGACCTAATTTCGCCTTCAGACCTCGGTAACCTAGGCACAGATATGGACCCCCAAATGGCGCTTCTAACTCCGCACTGCACGTAACACTATAACGTCGGCGGGGCTGAAATCAGCTGAGCTTCTGGGCCCGTATTCCGAGAAGCTTACAGCAAAATTGTTCGCATAAAAGATTCCAATCGAGTCTGCTGCTGAACACGTTACCAGCGAAGGTTATAATGCAATGGCGAACATCACTTACGAGCGCAAATATTTCGAAATTTGACCGCTGCTCTCAGCTGGCAAAAATAAATAAATAAATAAATAAATAAATAAATAAATAAATAAATAAATAAATAAATAAAACAGACAAAAGCTGTCTTTTTCTTTCTATGAGCAATCAGCTGCGTCACACTGGGAGTGGGTGAGTGTCTATTCCACCCCCATTCAGCCGCGTTCAACTTCTACTCAAAGTCCAGCTTCCGGCAATTGCATCAAAGACTACATGCACAACGTGGGCTATCATAAGACGACGACGCTGACTCCACAGGACCTGGATCAGAGGCTCTTCTATAGGACGTCAAATAAAGGATTGATCTTGAGAAGATCTACCGTGGAAGGAAGCGCCATAAGCAAGGTAAGCTACTATACTCGTACTTACATTTGCACACTGCGCGTTCTCACTAAGCATTCTCAAGTTCAGTAACAAAATGTGCGGACACCAAAGGAGACCACGTCACTGGGAAACCTTCCTGAACCAAAAGCTTCAGTTTTTGTGTCATGCTATTACCCGCACGTCCTGGCGGTATTTTCAAATCTCAGTCTTCGTTTGCATTTTCGCGAGCTTTTTTTTTTTTTTTCAGCGTGTAGCGTAGAATGTTACGGTGACGTGTACCAGCTTATAATATTTTCTTCGGCGGCTTCCGTTTTCCATACTCATGTTTCGCCCTGCCTGTCTCTTTAGGCGCCTTTCCCCCTTCTCCTGACGCAGGGTAGCAAACCGTACTTTATAATACGGTCGTGGTATGGCGTAGCAGCTAAGGTGTTGCGCTATTAACCTCGAAGACACGGGTTCTATAACCAGCCCCGGCTGCCACATTTCGATGGGGATGAAATGCAAGAACACCATGCAGTGTACCCTCGTTAAAGAAGGTCAGTTTTAATCCCGCGTCCCCCACTGTGCCTCATAATCACTCGTATCGCAGTCAATTATTTTTTAACCCGGACTTTTCCTGGTCTCACCTTTTCCTCTGTTTCCCCCCAGTCTCCATCGCTCTCTCTCCACGAGCATAGTGCTTCCAAGATCTGTAGTCTGAACGTATCTTGCTTATCCCGCGAGGAAACAACACAATCATTTCGTGTGAGACGTGCAAGCATGCGCCAGAGCGCTGACATGCTTGTTTCTTTTTGCTTCCTTTATTTAAAGGACGAAGTTATAGCTCCTTAGCTGTTTCACACAATCTGCATGCAGATCTGGTGGAAGCTGTACAATTGATGCTATATATCGTACAACATTAACCACGGAACGCGCGTGTGTGCAGATAATGTGCGCATTTATTGTTTAAAGAGCTGCCAGCAGCCGTCGCCCAGGTTTCAAGCGACTGAATACAACAGCGGCCGAGGTATCGAAGGCACTGAGTGAGTGCCTGCAACGGTGGGTGACCTATACCTGGGGCGTAGCCAGAAATATGTTTTCGGGGGGGGGGGGGGGGTTCAACCATACTTTATGTATGTTCGTGCGTGCGTTTGTATGTGCGCGTGTATATATACGCAAGCAAAACTGCAAAATCTCGGGGGGGGGGGTGAACTCCCCCCAAACCCCATCAACCCCCCCCCCCTGGCTACGCCCCTGACCTATACGACGCACTCTGTGGCAACTTTCACGGCGACATTGGTAACTTCGACACTGTCAACTTGTCGCATTTCGTCTAAGCGACTCTAGCACCGTTAATACCTCTACGTCAGGAGAAACAAAGACACAACTGTATACACGCGTCAGCGTAATCTCAAAACTGCTAGGTGCAGCTGAGAGTGAATGGCGTATAAAATTAGGCTATACACAAAGCGTAAACACAGCGCCACTGAGTATCGATTAGGTACGCGTAAACGCCGTACGTGGTGCGTCTCCTTGAAGTCAAAGAGGACGCCGTCACTCGAGGTGCATGAGGTTCCGAGGAAGCTTTATCCAGAGCAACTTGCACTCCTGCTCAACCTGAGAAAATAGCTCGCGTGAACTTCCCGAGGTGTATGAAGCGCTGCATTTAAACGTCAAATATCTCATGCAAGAGCTAGCAGAATGCTTACCGTATAATACAACACTACCAACGACCGCTGTTTTTGCTGCAATTCGCAATATCTTTAATTGCCGAGGACGGGAAAGCCTTATAATGCTCTAAAAGTTAAAATGGCGTAAACTCTTCATGCATAACATAGGGAGAATACCACTCTTAATATTGCACTAAAGTTATCGCTTTAGGTGGTTTGAAAATGTCGCAGTAATCTTTTTCTAATGAAAGTCGCATCGCCTTCTAAAGGATTTTCGTTACTCCTTCCGGCGTTTACCATGCAGGAAATACAACGGATTGGATTCTCAACAAGCTGTAAGTACTCAAGATTTCTTTCCCTCCTTTTTTTCTGTATATTTTTTTCAGCCAAGGTACAAGACCTATTTTTTCAAAAATAAGAGACGTATATACCATCGAAGAAGCGGCAGCATGTTGCAAGTAAAAGCTATAGGGATGGAAGATTAAGGTACTTCAAGTCGTTGCGAGTGTTCCTAACCGTCATTTAGGAAAGCCTTGGATAAAGACCGATGCTCTGACATTGGCCTGTGCTCCTTAGACCGTTTAGGTGCAAAGGCCGCTGCTTTCTTCGGCGGAGCGTGCCAGCTCCTGCGAGTTGGTGCCACGGTCGCTGGCAAACATCTGCGAATAAGCTCGCTCGCTGATGGTTTTAGCAAGTTGGCGAGCTTACGGGCCGATCCGAGAAGGCCGACGACCTCAGCTGAAATGAGTACAGCAGCTGGCCGCCACTTTGCAACAACGACAGCGGTGGCCTTAACACTTTTGCGCTAAATTGTGCACGCGGCGCGTATTCGCTGAAGGTAATGGCATTCTCCAAGTGCACGAACACAAGTCGTTGCTAATGACGACGAGAAGATGAATCGGTTCGAATCCTGCTACTTGGTCCATAATGCGCCGCTGCCTTCGTGCAGCAATAAAGATTAGGAGCGTGGAGCTACGACCACTGATGACGAATTGGAGGAAAGTTTGAGCAAAAAAAAAAAAAATGAAAAGAAAGAAAGAAAAAGTAGAACACCGTTCTAGAACATTTTTTCTTTCTTTTTTTTGTAAAACAAGGGAGAGGAAACAGACCTTTGTGAAGTGTCTTGTCATAAAAGCATATTTTATTTTATTTTATGTTGGAAAAGTGAGCACGTCGCACGATCCACACGAATCCTCAATGACAAGTCCGATTTGTAAGAACACTCATTATAGGCCATGCTTGGCATTTGAGCGCTCCCAGCGTGTCGTGATCCAAGGTTATCGGTAACACCACGCTCGACATTACGTCAACTTATTCGTTTTGATTCGTCTCAAGCTATACTTGGAATTGTAATTTACGACTATACACGTCGCTTAGCTATAGGGCGCGAATTATCGGAAAGCAGCGTCTGTAGGCGTAGCCCATCGACTTTCTATTCCATGTGGGAAGACTATATAATGCGCTATGAAGAAACGCTGATGCTGGCGTATACGCGAACGTTTCTGAAGCTATGCAGTGTTTTTTTAGGTAACCATAGTTAATGCCGAAAACACAATACGAAGTGCTATGTACCACCGTATTCCGCGGTGTCGCAACCTGTCGCACAATACGCGTCCGCCACGCCGCGGCAAAGAACGCATGCAGGTAAGCGCGTGCAGTGCTTCTGTGCTTCGTAAACGCGCCGAACGCCGCGCAGACCGGGTTATAGTCCGGGATTTCGTCACATAACGGGAAACCCGTCTTTTTGTATTTTTTCTTCTTTTCTTTTTTCGCGCAGAGACTCGCGTTGCGTGCCGCGGACCTTCAGGTGGCGACGGCCGCGTGCAGCTCGAGGCAGATCGCGCGGCCGAGGCCTCCGCCGGGGGCTGCGGCTGCTAAGGCATTCCGCACCGAAGCGAGTCGCGTCCTACATCGGCGGCCGGCCGCTTTCGAAAGCGCTGGCGGTTCTGCGGCCCGTGATGCGCATTGGCGATCGCTCTGCCGGGGGTCAAGCAGCAAGAGCACGCCGGTCGTGCTCCCCAGCGCGCGCATATTTCCATGGCCGTGCGTGTCGTGGCATTCCCCCAGACTTGCAAATGTGCGCCAGTAGACGCGCTCGACGGGACGGTCTCGCGAAGGGGCCATGATACGCGCCGTCCCACCGCGGCCTGGCTCGAGAGTGCCCAGGCACTTCCAGTGCCACGCACGAAGGGAAATGTTGCGCCGCGTTTATCTGCCAGTCAGCTCTGCTTGTTCCAGCGTTAACCGCATGAGTAGCGTGGTTACCATGGCTGCCGAATGACGGGAGTAGATGCCATCAAGGAGGCAGATTATATATTTATATGGAGAAGACTAGTATAAAAACATTTAGGCAAACGAAGATTATGTGGAAGTAGTTAATGTAAAAGCGTACATATATACGTATGAATTAAATAAATAACGTCATTTTAAGTCACGTCACAAAACTACGATAGAATTACGATACACGCAGTGGTGTGGGAGGTCATAATTTAGAGTACCTTTGGCTTTGGCTAAATCTGCGCACATGAACGTTCTTGCATATCGCCTTCATTGGAAGGCTGCCGCCTCGAACCCATCACCTCGGGCTTAGAAACGCAGCGCCAAAGCCGCTGACCCATCGCGGCGGAGCATATAGCGAGCCTCAAACTCTGATGACAAAATACCATTAAAACCAAGAAGAGAAAAAGGCCGCATCTATTTGGGTACGTGCACATGTCACAAGGTCCCGTATGGATAACTGAAGTCAGCGACGACGTCACTGATTCTACGTTTGGGCTTTAAATATAAACTACTTTCAAGGAAGTGCATTACCGCGGAAGCGCCCAGTGTTAACATTTCGAAAACTTCAGAATTCTGAAGATTATTTTGAGCGCCCACCTCCTCCAAAGCGCCGAAATCAGCCGAAATATTCACCCCGCGGCGGCCATTTTCAGGGAGCTGGGAGCGATGACGGCGATATTTACTCCCTTGCTGTGGAAAGGGAAAGACCGATGGGGTGAAGATATTGCAGGATGGCAACGAACAGTCCATAACGAACTTGCAGGCATCGTGGTCTCTTCAAATCGCGCGAGTGTCGGCGATGAATGCATTGACCTCCTATTCTGCACAGACTCGGAAGATTCGCTCGCTGGGTTCAGTGACGATGAGTAGACGCTAGTGTAACCCATCATTTACCGTTTTAAAATAAACATGTTTTCTTAGATTCCGTAGCCACCGCAGCCCTGCCTCGAAGTTTCTTGTCGGCTGCCATCTTGGTAGTTACTGCTTCGACCAGACTAGCGCCGTTAACCCAATCTGCAGTGAATGTGTGGTACGCGTTTCCCCGGTAATTTACGGTGCAGCTAACTTCACGTAAAACTGTATATGTATACATGAATGTGTGCAGGAACGCAGTTATTCTTTAAAATGACCGCCTTTTCGTATGTGGTCCAGCCTTGAACCACATGCGGATGCAAACCAATGTTCGAAAGGACCGCCGTGTTGTACTTACAGGCATCATGATACGATCACGAGAAAGATAACCGAAGTCGCAATTGCCCGTTTAGGCAAGGGTTAGTTTGGCCGACGTAACACCTGCCACCTGTCATCCGGATTCTCGCGCTTGCAAGTTATAGACTCCTTGACTTGTTCTATCTGGCATCCCATCCTCGATGACTGCACCTGGGGCCTTCTCTTCCAGCTTGACCATGCATGAACCTTCGTAACTTAGGCTTGGCCCAAAAGACTGCTCTGACGCCAAATCTCTCCCTGTATACCGTACAGCCGTTCTATCCCAAGCCCTAAGAGTTTCTCGCCTTGCGTCCCTTTGGTCATCCATCTTTAGGCCCCTAAGTAAATTCTCGCAGGTGGCAGCAACATGGTTAAGATAACCTGCATCTCTTAATTTTTCGATTTGCCGGGAGGAGGTTCCCTCGTATTTGTGACGTCACGAATTTGTCAAGGCTGTCTTCATGCATGAATGTGGGATATTATCCTTCACCAGCTCTTTAAATAAAGTCAGTTGCAAGTTCAGCACTGTCTCGTGTTCTTTCTTTCCTTGTGTCGTCGTCATTCGCGCTGCCCCATCAAGACGTTAATAGATAGATAGATAGATAGATAGATAGATAGATAGATAGATAGATAGATAGATAGATAGATAGATAGATAGATAGATAGATAGATAGATAGATAGATAGATAGATAGATAGATAGATAGATAGATAGATAGATAGATAGATAGATAGATAGATAGATAGATAGATAGATAGATAGATAGATAGATAGATAGATAGATAGATAGATAGATAGATAGATAGATAGATAGATAGATAGATAGATAGATAGATAGATAGATAGATAGATAGATAGATAGATAGATAGGGGGTGTTGACTTCACACCCCCTTATGTAGTGCCCTAATTTACTCGGATCCAAAGTGATGACTTTCACAGTCTTCTTAAAGCTACTGTTGCAACGTGACTATTCCATAAGAACAGCCGCGATTCTGCATATGGCCCAAATGACCGCCTCGCACTTAAATCCCACCAGAGCCAAACAAGGCGATTGAATGTTCGGATCGACCTCCTACTCGCTCACGAAGCGGGGATCTCTATAGATTGCTTGCATAGGCCAGGTGTGACTCACACGTCGAAAGGAGGCAAGGTCAACCACTCCGCGCGAGTTTCAAAACGCTTCACGGCGCTAACAAGCGCATACAGACGCGTATTATGCAGGACGTCCAGAAATGCAGTGCATAACATCTTAAGCATCCACGGTCATAATCTCATCTGGAATAAATAAACATTAACATGATCGCTATTAATAGAGTATACAAACTACTACCACCAACTATAGAGTTTTCATTCATATCAATTGCGAAACTTACAATAGCCTACGCTTCAAAACCCGGACAAAATTGATCGAAAAAAAAGTGTAGACAGGCTGCCGACTCTCTCGTCACCTATGGGTAGCCAAGCTAAAGTGCTATGAAATGCCGCTTTTCCGAGCATCTCAAAGGTAAGCTAGATGTCGGACGCACTATAAGCCAAGTCTAAAAAAAAGCGCCATTTTTAACCAACACCTGTTTTACTTTTCGTTTTTCTTTAGTTATAGTAACCATTTCAGGCACTCCTTTAGCAGGCAGTGGGTGATGACGAGCTTTAGCTTGTCGTTCACTGGCGGTGTGTCAGTCCCCACGCAGAAGTGAATCCCTGCACGCCCGCACTTTCTGAAGAGGAGTCTTACGGGTGGTATACGTACGCTTGAAGATGTGTGCAGACGACTGCAGAATATGACACCATTTTAAGAAAATGGTAGCTGTCCTCAAGGTAAGGAGTCTATAGAGGCTGATTTGGCCAAGTTCGTGGCGGTTTCTTGAGTGGCTCAGCTGTGGAACAACCATATCGAACCATGTAGAGGAACAGTGCATCAACACAGAGTAGCGCGGGTATACGCGATGTAATCGCGAATGGTCCCACAGATTGCTTGGCAAGATATCCGGGGATGCTGCGCACCCCCAGATTCTTGTACGAAGTTACGGTGCGCACTGGGAAGCACATGTAGAACACTCTGTGTCTGGCGAACTAAATAAAAACAGCCATTTTCGTATAGCAGGAAAATGATACGAATATATCAAGTGATTGAAAGAAACTACTCCGCATTAGACGCTAACAGGCTTTGTCAGAAGTATACAACATACTCGGCACTTTCACCATATATATGTCTTTTAGCTGTGGGATGTGGTTCCAGTGGCACGCGTGCCCTTCTAGATCTCTGGTCGGTCAGTATACGAGAGTTACTTTAACTACCAGTGCAAACTATGGAACGCAAGGGAGCAGTCTATGTCTTCCGATCTCGCGTACCTCACGCAGCGACAAATACTGCACCTCTGATTGCAGTCCACGCAAAAAAGGTGTCCTTTTTCTCTTTCTGTTTCTCTGCTCCGAATATATTCACGGTGTGTCTGCCTGTATGTAGACCGCCACTATCTACATGTGTTTAATTAATTGAAGACGGGCAAGATCGGCTTCAAATGGAGAGTTTGCAAATCTACGGCGATGGCTGCAGGCGGCACTTCTTGAAATAAGTACAACAGGCTATCGTCTCTTCGACTGCGAATAAATGTCTCATTGCACTTGCATCGCTCACTTAATACCGTATACAGCGCCATAGAACCTGCGTCATGGCCTCTTCGCCCTGACTTGTCAGCCAAATACACACTGGTCTGGATTTGGCAACCCATCACAGGGTGACGCGCGGGAATTCACGCTCCGTAAGATTATCTCCTTTCATGTCATAGCCCGGATTCACAAGACATTTCGTTCGTAATTACTGTCTGCCTTTGAAAACCCGATCTTCAATTATTTGTATCTGCTCTCACAAACAGTTCTAAGAAAGTTTATTTCTTTCCAAATACGGGCGGCGATCTCCTGACAAACTTACTATATACTCACCCACCATGGCATAGCGACTGTGGAGTATAGTGTGTGGAGATCCACAAGTGCTGCTAAACTCTAGGTCGCGGGTTCGATTGCCGGTTGCGGCAGCACCGTTTACGAGGGGGGGGGGGGCGAAATGTAGAAAGACTCGATTCCGCATAATCAAATCGCGGTTCTTGCTCGTACAACCTCAGAAGTGAAGGTGATAAACTATAGTTGTCTTCCGTGTTGTCGTAAGACGTTCGATCACTTTAGGACCCAATTCACAAAGACGGTCATTCTATAGAATTCACTCACAAAAGGCGTGCCCTTCCGCACGTATGCATATGTATAGGTTGGCGGGCACCAGTTCTTATGAACCGCTGCAATGTTTACTGGCTACCTCGTGAGTGCTAACCCATGTTCGCTTGATAAACGCGTGTGTCATGATTTGCTAGCGCCGCGTATACAGCTCATAAGAGCGGTCACTTGCGCCACCAGCTAACGCCGGCTCAACCCAAATCGTTATCAAGTGCTAACTTTTTCGCGAAACCAGGGGCCGTATTCTGAGACGATCACTTTTGGAGATGCAGTTTTCAGTGCGCGCTCATTGGCTGACTCAGGAAAGGCGGAAAAGTGGTCAGTTAAATCGTTGTACGTGCCCACGAGGTCACGCAAAGCGACTCCATCGCCGGAAGTGATCGCCTCAGGATACGGCCCCAGTCCCCAATACGTCTCCGTTCGTATACTATAAAAATCATCCTTTGAAGTGCGAATTTACTGGTGACCCAATGTACAGGGCGTTTTCTTTTTTAGAGAATACCGACTTTTTTATAGCAATGCTATGACAGCCAGGCACCTGTCATCTTCACACACGCACTCTATGTCGAGGCGGAAATATTTCGCCGCACCTTAAGTTTTATTGAAATCATCAATTAACACAAACTCGTTAATTAACTTTTTTATTTATTAACTTGAGGGAAGTTGTTTATATGGAAAACTTGTAGGACGTGACAATTTATGGAATATTCATTTTATTACAGGAGAGCTGTTACGGTCGAGGTTCGATGTGTGTCGTAGACAGAAAGTTATCGTCGTCATAAACTTGCGCGCGCTTTCTTCTTCGTCTTCTTCTTCATCGCCTCCCTCATCTTCCTCTCGCGCTTCGCTACCACAACACGTGCGCCGACTTGTACGTCGTGGAATGCAATAACTCTCATGGCTGAGAGAACGAGTACAGAGAGAGAGAAAGAAATAAAGCAATAGAAAGATAGAGAAAGAAAGAAATTGTTGGCGAAAAAAATATTCTTGGCGAGGTTCGAACCCGCGTCCCCGCGACCCGATGGCGAGCGTCGTAACCACTCGGCTATTCATGCACGCTAGCAGAGCATGTAGCCTTATCAGTATAGTATAGCAAGGGGGTCGGAAAGAAAGAGGTGCGTGGGTGAAACCCTAGCCAAGCCAGGGCCAGCTCTGTGCAAGCTGTGCAGCTCTGTGCAAGCTGCTTAGTGCAAGCTGCGCTAATCTTTTTTTTTTAATAAAACCAAATAATAAAGGCAGCCTCGCTCTAGTGGTGCCAACCATGAAGGAACAGCGCAGCTGTGCGGGCTTCCTTGTTTTTTTTTTTTTATTTTTCTCCTTCTTTCTCTTTTTCTCTGATTTTTTCCTATCCCTTTTTGTCTATGTTTCTTTCTATTTCTTTCTTTCTCGCTTTTTCTATCTCGTTTCTCTTCCCTTTCTCTCTCTCTCTCTCTATTTCTCGCTTCCTGTTTCTTTGTTTGTCTCTATCTATTTCATTCTCTCTGTGTCTTTCTCTCTCGCTTTCTCCCTTTCTTGCTCTCTGTTTTTTCTATCTCTTTTTTTTTTGTGCCTGTTTTTTTTCCTATCTCTTTCTCGGTCTACTTCTTTCTCTGTCTTTCTATCTTTTTTCTCTTTCTTCCCTTTCTTTCCCTCTATTTCTCTCCTTGTCTTTCTCTCTTTCTTTCTCTTACTCGTTTTCTCGTCCTTCAGAGTCATTGCACCTCAGGCCGGACAAATCGGCGCAACGAGAGAGCGCGCGCCGGGCGCACGCGTTCGGGGAGCGAAGCAGAAGATGAAAAAGAGGACGAAGAGAGCGCGCGCCGGCCCAGTTGTTGCGTTGCACGTGCTAGACGTAGTTGTGTCAGCCGCTATGCGACGCGAGATGCCATATAAGGAAGGGACCGTTCATGATTATGAAAGCTTTTGTTAACACCTCGTAGCGAACCTCGCGCTTAAACAGTTCCACTGTTAAAAACACGCGTATTTTGAGATATCAATCTTCGAATTCGAGGCCCCAGTCCAGGTGATGTCGAAATTGAGCGCGCCGGGCGCGCAGGAAATGGCGCCGCTGTGTTACGTCAGACCGGAACTTCACGTCGCAAACTTTCAAAAAGGCGCGTAGCAGCAGACTCTGGTCAGGAAAAACGGCAAGTCGTCTGAAATACATAAGCGGACCGCTTATTAATTGCGTGTGATGTTTCGTGTTTATCTGATTCTTTAGCGCTGTACCCAAGAAAACGGCAATTTCCTTTTTTTTATTATTGTACAGCGCAAAACTAGGGGGCAGCCACTGTGGCACTTCTCGCAGGCAAGCGAAAGTGTTGCTTGAACTTATTTAGAGTTTAAGAAAGAAACAGATGAGCACTACACACGAAACGCAGAGAATAAGTGGTCCACTTGTGTATTTGGTACGACCTGCAGTTTTTCCTCGGCAGATTCTGCTGCGACGCGCCTTTTTTCCAAGTTCGCCACGTGACGTTCCGGTCGAACGTAACCCAGCGGCGGCATTTCCTGCGCGCCCGGCGCGCTCACTTTCGATGTCACCTCGACCGGGGTCTTCAATTTCAATTTTTAATATCTCAAATTACGCGTTTCTTGCGATTTCCAAAAAATTAACGAGCTTTTTGTTTAATTTATCATTTTCCACGCCACGAGAGTTCGTGTGCGAAGACGACAGGGGCCTGATTATCATAGCACCTTTTTAAAAATCTGTACTGTTGTAAAAAAGGAGCACACTATATACAACGACTAGTTGCGGCGGCGTCACATAGGGTGACCCAACTTAACCTAACGGTGACTTTATACTTCTCAACGTCTTCAGTAGCAGGATTCGCGGTTTTCCGCACTGTTCTTTAGGCCCGGAATCCACAGCGCTCTTCGTTCGTAAATGCTCTTTGCCATTAATCAACAGTCTTCGATAATGATATCCTTAGCGTCGGGATTGGCTGAAATTTTATCTTACGAACAATATTAGCATAAGACGTCTTTGTGAATACAGGCCCACGTCATCAATGCATAGTCCTGAAAATGGGCAGCTGAAGTCGACGTAACAATGTACGCAGCCACTTCTCCGATATGGCTGTATAACAACCAACTGGCTTGGCGAATCGCGGGGTTTAACCATTGCTTTAAAGGGAAAGGTCACGAGATTTGAATGGTCACCCGGTTATTGCGGTATCACTGAAAACGATTAACGCAGGCAATGTAGCTCGGAAGTAACACGAAAAAGACCACTAAGCCTCGATATATGACCGGCGCTGCGAGGCAGTTTAGCCTGCTGACATGCACTCCCTGGTGTGCCTGTGGGCCTTATGTGTGCAAAGTGGAATGAGGCCCACATTAGGCCCGCAGGTACACCAGGCTGTCCCTTTCGTTGAAAACCTGCAGTGCCGTAGCCGGAACTACATGGGACCACCACCTGGACTGCACCGACAGTAGACATATCTTTTCTGTATTGATGGCGATTCGGAGTTCCTTTCACGAGAGCTTATTCGGCTTTAATTGCAATAGCTGACACGATGCATGTGATAATTTTTGGTTGCGAGGAGACCATAGAACACCTGTTGTGACAATGGCGCTAAATGCGATAGACGAAGACAACCCATGTTCAATGCATTCCGGCGACTAGATGATGATCTCCTGAGCAAACACACATTACTGGAACGCCGTTTCCACCGGCCATCCGCCTAGAAGTTAGTAAAAGCGCTTCTTAAGGGCGACTGGCTCGGACGGTGCGCCTTTGTGTGTGTGATGACATCTGCGCACGTGCATATTTTCATCGCTTTAGCGGCTTGGCGACCGTTGCGAAGATCCGTCGCGCGTTGCTACTCGGCACCTGCACCAAAATATTACGTGAAGGCACACAGGGAGCAAGGCGTATTTGCAATATATTTACACCACGCCCAAGCGTAAAAACAAGATGGCACAGAGCACGCCCCACACGCCAAAATCACGTCGTCTTCTTTGGTGCCTCTCTTGCTTCTTCAGTGTGAAATAGTCTTATAACAATACCTCCCTTTTATAGGCGAGAGCGTATACCTTAAAATGTGCCCACACCCTCCTGCGATACATCAATGGCGAGCGGTGATGTCCTGGACACCCGTATTTACTGTTGGCATACGTCGGCTAATGTGGGCCATATATGCGCGCTGTTATAGCAGCAGCAATGTCTTCGTTCAATCCTAGTCCAATCACACCTTCGCAAGCACACAGTCAAGAAGCTCAATTGGTTTGGACTAAATTTTCTAACCCCTTCTTTCTTGCCGCGCAAAAAAAAAAAAAAACACATCATGGCTACGAGCGGCGCTGGCTAACACTCCCAGGTTTACATGCACAAAAATACCAGATAAAGTGGACGGGAGGACGCTCGCCGCCGTAGCTCAATTTGTAGAGCATCGGACGCGTTATCCGAAGGTTGTGGCTTCGGTCCCTACCGGCGGCAAGTTGTCCTTTCGTCCACTTTAATTTCTTCGCATTTATATCGTAATTACTGCACTATATAGTTAAAGAAACTACAAATAATTTCCCCAGTACTTTCCTTGGCTGCACTAATCTGCTTGTTTCACTAGGTTGTGTCTAACAAAGAAAACGAGCCCTTGATCCATTCCCATTCTCTAAGCGCAGTGGGCATTCACCCAGGGGATTTTTTGTTAGTATCCCTGACTCCCATAATATATTTCTCTCTCTCAGCCTCCGACGATGATGCTGGTGAGTCGGAGTAGGCATAACTGACCGTGAGAAGCGTTCTGGCTGCAGGGCGAGCGCTAGCCGTCGACCGGCGCGGTAGCGCTAGTTGGGCGTACGCAGGACGGCGTCGTCCAGCAAGACGTGGCCACCAGCGACCGACACGCAGCAAGGCAGCGCTGCTCGACCCGGGCAATCTGCACGCGTCATGAGTCGACGACGACGCGCCCAGCGCCTGACACTCGTGGGAACGGCCGGGCGGAGCGCTGTCCGTCGCTTGACTGCCGCTCCTTCAGTCTTCACGCGCACTGGCTGCACAGATGTCCGCTTCAAGAGAATGATCAGCTCTCGCGGGTAATTATGCACCGAAAGAGAATTCGCGAAGTTGGGAAAGAGATGAAATCAGCGAGCGACCAGTATCATAGCCTAGTCGGTTGGCGCTTTTATCTGGCATAAACCGAAAACAACAACAACAACGACAAAAGAAAGTTGGAACGCATTAAGCTGGTC
Source organism: Rhipicephalus sanguineus (assembly GCF_013339695.2). Taxonomy (NCBI): domain Eukaryota; kingdom Metazoa; phylum Arthropoda; class Arachnida; order Ixodida; family Ixodidae; genus Rhipicephalus; species Rhipicephalus sanguineus. Next base: position 189,489,934 of record NC_051176.1, read on the forward strand.
ACTCTTACAAGAAAATATTGCCTAAAAGGCGCAAGCTCTTTATATGGTATGTAAAGTGAATTTTTTTTTAAATTTTCGTTAAGGACCAAAAGGAATCTTTAGAGATCGCTCATGGAACATCGCCCATACAAGTCCTTGAGCTTGCTTATACGAAAAGGCTGGAATTACTAGCACGAGACGCGAACAGGCGCAACCAACAAATTAAAAATTTTAGCAATGAAGTTTTACCCAATTTGCGCACGTGTAGTGATTTACGAATTGTTGCAAGTGAATTGCAAAGCGTATCAGTCTAATTGTAACAATAACACTGATTTCGCAGTAGGCGACGTCATGTTCTGATTCGCCACTAACTCACGGTTATTCTATGGTTTTTTTAACCGTACCGAAGTTCCCGAAGCCGACAGACTTTGGTGAGGGACTGTAGTTTCGATGTTCGGACGAAGGCACAACCTCGGCGTCGGCGGGTTTTCTTTTTCTTTTTTTACAGCGGAGCTCTTATGCGGTCGCATAAAATAACGTCATCATGAATGGTCTCTACCTTTCTAGCGCGTGCAACGCAATAACTCGGCCGGCGCGGGCTCTCTTCTTCATCCCCGAACACGTGCGGCCGGCGCGCGCTCTCCCGCTGCGCCGATTTGCCCGGCGTGGGATGCAGTAGCTCGAATGGGTGAGAGATTGAGTAGAGAGAGAGAGAGAGAGAAATAGAGAGAAAGAGGGAAATTCATGGCGAAAAATATTTCTTAACGAGGCGGGATTCGAACCTGCGTACTCACGAACCGAAGACGAGCATCTTAATCGCTCGGCTATCAATGCACGCTAGCAAAGCAAAGCATAGCCTTGTATCGTGTAGCATGTCAAATGGGCGGGAAAGCGACGTGAGGGTGAGCAGGAGAGATTTGAGGGTGAGGAGGAGGGAAAGGATGAGGGGAGAGGGCAAAGCGCGGCATGCAAAGAAAGAGAAAGAGAGAAATAGAGAGAAAGAAAAAGAAAAAAAAACAGAAAGAGAGAGAATCAAAGAAACAGAGAGAAATATATAGAAAGAAAGAGGAAGCGAGAAATAGAGAGATAGAGAAAGAAAGAGAAGAAAGAGATAGAAAGAGCGAGAAAGAGAAAGAAATGGAAAATGAAAAGAGAGGGAAAGAAATAGAAATAGACAGAGACAAAAATGACAGAAAAAATTGAGAGAAGAGGAAAGAAATAGATGAAGAAATAAACAGATAAACGAAGAAGGCCACCCAGCTCCGCACTTCCTTCAGGCTTGGCACTACTATACCAAGCTGCCTTAATTATTTTTTTTTTCATTTCCTTTTTTTTTTTTTAGGCCCTTGACCATCTTTCGCATGCGTACATAGTAGAAAACCAGACGTGCGTCTGACTGATCTCCCTGCGCTTCATTACCTTAGTATTTTTTTTTCTCTTTTTGTTTTTCTACGACATGTGCATTAAAGAACTTGAAGACGCTATTATGTGCCACCAGTTTATATTAAAAAAAAACAAAAACAAAAACACAGCACCGTTTGTAGCTCATGGTCACAAAAAAACGCCGCCTTATAACACGAAGGCTGAGATTAACCACGTAAACATGTAGAAAGCAACGTTAGTGACGGCTGCTTGGCGAATTAAGTAGGCCTTGAAGGGGACGCATTAATATGCACTATTCGTCCGTCATGAACAGAAGTACAGGCTAATAGCGTATGTAGTACATCGGATGTAAGTTGCGAAACTTTGCAAAATGGGTAGCAATGCAGTGATACATCATTCGTGACCTTTGCACCTAATCATTACGGACATTTCGCATCCACCTCAACCACGCAGCCGGAACTGATGGATTACGCAATATAATAGCTATAAACTGCTCGCGTATGAGTCGCCGCAATTCGGTAGGGGATGGACAGCGGAACGTGCAATAAAACGGAGTACGAAAGAGCCGGCGACCATTCGATGTAGAGGATAGAGCAGTGCCCTGCAGCGCGTCATATTTCAACATCGTGATCATCAGCAGCAGCAGTAGCAGCAGCAGCAGCCCATTCTACGTCCACTGCAGCACGAAGGACTCTCCCAGTGATCTTCCATTTACCCTGTCTTGTCGAGCCGATTCCACTTTATGCCTGCAAACTTCTTACTTTCATCCCTGCCCTTAACGCGCTGCCGTCCTCGGCTGCGTTTCCAATACCTGGGTATCCATTCCGTCGCTCTCAATCAGCATCAGTTATACGTCCGTCAAATTTCAGATGCCACTAAATACGGCGTCGTTGCGGTGGCCGTGTTCAAAGAGCATTAAAAAAAGTCATATTAAATTATATACTGGATATTATCAAAGAGAAAGTGTAAACTGAGCAAGTTAGAGTTGATTTACGTCGAAGATTTAGTGCCAAAAGAACTTTTCCTTCAAACATCGTCCCCAAAAAGCAGCGCCGATGGTGTCTGTGGCCGCTGTCTTGTACTCACGAGAACTTAACAGAGATTATTTTTAACAGCAAAGCTGTTCAAGCTCGCCGTAATTTTTCTGCCGGAAGCAGAAATGATGATAATCAACGAACCGGCACGCGCTCTTTACATCCTCTTCTTCACCTTCGATCCTCTTCTCCTTCGCTCCTGAACACGTGCGCCGATTTCTGCGGCGTGGCCTGCAATAACCCTGATGGGTGAGAGAGCGATACAGAGAGAGAGAGAGAGAAAAAGAAAGAGGTATAAAGAGAAAGAGAGAAATTCTTGGCGAAAAAACAAGTTCTTCACGAGGCGGGATTCAACCCGCGTACCCTCGATTCGAAGGCGAGCGCCCTAACCACACGGCTATCCAGGCACGCTAGCAGAGCATAGCATAGCCTTGTATAGTATAGTGTAGCAAGGGGGCGGGAAAGGGAAGTGAGGGTGAGGAGGAGAGATGTGATGGTGAGAAGGAGGGAAAGAAGAAGGGGAAAGAGTGAGGCATAGCATAGAAAGAATGAGAAAGAGAGAAATATAGAGAAAGAAATGCAGAACGAGATAGAAAGAGAGGCAGGGAGAACATCAACGAAAGAGAGAGAGAAAGAAATAGAGTGAGAGAAAGAGAAAGAAAGGGATGAAAGAGTAAGTAATAAACAGAGAGATAAATAAATAGAAATAAACAGAGAAAAGAAGACATAGAAAAAACAGAGAGAAGAGAGAAGAAAGAAAGAGAAAATTTGCAAAACTTGGCGAAACAGCAACAGCCAGGACTACCTAGGTGCCCATCAGCTCCGCTGCCTCTTCAGCAGTGCAAGCTACGCTAATTTTTTTAATACAATGCCGTCATTTTTAATGCGAAGCATTCCCTGCCTCAGATCAGGCACTTTCCAGTAAGTAAGACACTGCTCCGGACCTCTTCGATACAGGGTGTCCTTTTATCTTCGTTAATCTTTTCGTTATCTTCGTTTATCTTCGTTCAGAGATGGCCTGCGACACATAGCATAACTCTGTTTATTGCAGCTACACTTACTTCGGGCGGAAGAGATTTGCACGAGGAATTAACATTAATGTTCTATAACAAAGTTCTCATAGTTACCTTTTAAACTATTTGCGGCACATATTGGAATTCACGACATGTAGCCTCTGACGGCACAATTCATATCCACTTAGAACAAATTCTGACACAAGGTTCGAGATATGCGCTCCCAAAGTCTGCAACAAAAGGTATCGTTGTGCCTGTACCGTATACCAGATTCAATTAGTAAAAGTGCGTTTCCTTAAAAAGAAGTAAGCGGAACAACTGTGCCTTCTTAACGAAAGCTTCGCAGTGCTCAACTCAAAATATGTTCGATAGTTTCAAAATTCGCTCCGAGTGAATATTCCTTATGAGATGACTTATAAGATTCTTTACAAAGCTTCAAGTCGTACACTGAAATATGTGTGCTAAACTAAGTAGTCGGAAAGCAAGTGATGTTCCCCTCTTCAAGTAATTTGAGTACGGTGATTGGTGCTCCATGCCGCACACACACACACACACACACACACACACACACACACACACACACACACACACACACACACACACACACACACACACACACACGCACACACGCACGCACACACACACACACGCACACACACACACACACACGTGTGTTCGACTGCGACACGCCTTTTTTCAAAATTTGTCACGTGAGCTTCCGGTCTGACGTAACTGATGTCGCGTTTCCTGCGCGCCCAGCGCGCCCAGCGCGCTCAATTTCGATATCGCCGGTATCGGGGCCTTGAATTTCGATGACTGATATCTCAGATTACATGCGTTTTGGGGGATTTAAAAAAATGGGTATGCCATGAATTGTCACGTCCTATAACATTTCAATATAAACAACTGACCTGAAGTCGATAATTAAAAAGTTAATTAACGAATTTTTTAATTACTCATTTCAATGCAACTTTAGGTGCGGCAAAGTTTTTCCGCCTCGGCGTAGAGTTCGTTTGCAAAGGCGACAGGGGCCTGACTGTCATAGCAATCTTATTTAAAAACCTGTATTGTCTAAAAAATAGGGGTGTGCGTATATTCGAGTTTCGAATTCGAATCGGATAATACCTAATCGAATAATTTGATTCGACTTTCGAATAGCTAGTGTTCGAAGTTTCAAATAAATCAACAGGATGAAAATCTAAAACGCAACAAAGGACAATGCTGCAACTTGGTTAGGGTGGGGTGGCTAAAACTAACGCTGACGTCGTTAGTGTAGGCCTTTCGTTAAAACTTTCACCGATATCCTGGTTCAAAAGTGAGCGCATGCATGTTTGCTGTAAAAGAGGTAGTCATTACCGCACGTAAAAAGAAAGCATGAGAAAACTGTCAAGCCCTTCACAACTTCGCTTCAGAAACGAGGGCACGAACTTCTTGCGTAGCGCAGTGGCGTATGCCGCAAGCGCCGTAAAACGTCCAGACTTTGGCCCGAGAAACCCTCGGTGGTTGGCTTGAGATGCGAAAATCTGTTCACACTGTGCAGTCGCCATAGGCGTGCGCAGGGTTCCCTATCAGGGAGGGGGGCGAAGGTTCGTCGCAGCGCCCCCCCCCCCTACTAAGTCAATGTACGAGGCAGATTTTGCGCCCCCCCCCTCCTCTTAGGTGACTAGGGGGGTCAATGTATGGAGCAGATTTAGCGCCCTCCCCCTTAGGTGATTAGGGGGGCGGCCGCCCCCCCCCCCTGTGCGCATGCCTATGGCAGTCGCCACTGCCGCACTGCACCACTCGTACAGAAACTCCCATCGTTCCGGCGAAGTTAAAACGCTGCGATGAAGGGGCGCCCGAAGATTTTCGGGCCAAGAGCATTCATGACGATGAAACTCAACATCACCGTTGTCAGATGAGCCGTATAGCGCGACCATAAGGGGAAAAAAATTGGGGGACACTTAAGCTTCGCCTTTAAGAGTTGAACGCGATAGCGATATCCTGCCCCTAGTGCGCACTTCGAACATTACGAGTGTTTAAGAGAATGCGCGCACTAAGGTGTGTAATGTAGCCTTATGTAATGGCTACGTGCTTTAAACCAGGAGCAATTATGCACGAGAAACGTTTTAAAAGTTGCGATGCACCCACTACGTGGTCTTAAGGGAATACGCGCAGTAATGTGTGTGCCTTTTGTAATGGGTGGCTGTCTTTAAACCACCAAGTCGTTATGATATTGACATGGTGTGACGCCCGATGGCAACGTACGCTTGTACCACGCAAAATTACTGCGATATTACATCTCGTACTGTGACACCTTTATACAGGACGGGTATTTTTGGGAAGCATGAAAGTTACTTTCATCGCAGCACCAAGCAGAGGAGAGAGGTGCTTCGCACGCTCCCTGACACACCGGTGTGGATTTCTGTGCTCGATGAGTTAATCTGCATGAAACAATTTTAATCTCGTGCTGGCCAAAGCGTGGCCGACGCGTTTTATGTATGTAACCAGTGATTTCAAATGTGTAAGTCGGGAATAAAGAAAAAAAAAAGAGGCGTGGCTGTGTGGTAGGACACCTGCGTGCCACGCAGACGGCCTGGGTTCGATTCTCACTCGGACCCAACATTTTTATTATTTATTTTATTTGCAGCTTTTTCGATTTTTCAGTCACGGACAAGATGATGATTTTTCGCTCACAACCAACGGTGCCGACGCCGACGGCGGAATTTCTGCGATACGAGCTCTTTAACGCTATCGCGTTAAAACGCCAGGCCTGCGCGAGAAGCGCAGCACAGTCACAGCGAAAGCTGGAAGAGCGGCATTTCTAGAGCCCGTTGTAAACTCTCTTGTGGCTACTAATACAAGTACACGAGCAACGCACCCACTAAGCCACAATTCATAATTTTTGTGAAGTTGGGAAGCACCCACCACGACATTATTCGTCATTCTGCGGAAAAGCGAGTTACCATTTTTAAGTCATTATGCGCGCTTTGTTGATGCGACGGTTGATGAGATGAAGAATTATCGCTGAGCCCTTTGTAATGGGTTGGAAGCTTTAAACGACCTACAAGTTACGTAATTCTCATTGTGTAACACCCGGTCGTTATTTAACTCTCCCACCACGCTTTATAACATACGTTAACGTGAGGAAGAGAGAGGGAGAGAGAAAATTAACTTTGTTGAGACCCTGAGAATATGGATCATGGGAGCCTTATGGGCTTCCTTTGCAATCAATACAAGTGCACTTGCGAAGAACCCACTACGCTATAAATCGTCATAATTTTTGTGAAGTAGGGATACAGCCACTGTGCAATTTTTCGTCGTGCTGCGGAGAACCGTGGTACCCACTAAACACCTGCAAGGCATTATGCGCACTTTGTTGATGCTGTGCCTGATGACGATGAAGATTATGGCACAACCCTTTGAATTGGGTTGGAAGCATTCAACAACCAACTCGTTGCGCAACCCCCATTGTGTGACGTCTGGTTACAGAATTCGCGTTGTTTGACGCCTGTTTGTTATTTTACTCTTCTACCACGCTGTTACATATGTTAATGTAACAGCGTGGTATTTATGTTGTCTGCTGTCTGCCGGCTCTGCCCTTCAAGCCCAATGAGGCTTTGGCAGGCCAATTTTGTATCACATTGTTACTGTGCCAAATGTTAATAAAGTATTATTATTATTATTAAAAAAAATGTGATTCCTTCCCGGCATGAAGCCTGTATTGGGTCTTTCTGAGCAACAGTTTCAATGACCGGCATGGCTCGGAGGTAGAATAGTGGGCTCCCACGCGGAGGGCCCAGGTTCGAACTTAGTTCCATCCGGGGCATTCTTTCTTATTTAGTTTTTTTTTCTTATTTTGCGCGATAGTGGTTACGGACACCGGCGGCGGCGGCGGAGAACTGCGGCGCCAAAAACGGCCCTTGTTGTGATCTCATAACAGTTTTCGCTGTAAAAACTAGTTCCCGTACTCCCCTCTGTTATGAGGTTAGGAATGCCGCTGCTGACTGGAATAGAGGCTCTTCTATCAACATGGTTGCACGCCCATAAAAGCTGAAAAAGAAACCCCTCCCTAACAAGGGCATAATAAAGCTGTCACCATGCTGTAGCGTTCCCGGTTTTTCCTTTGTCTTGGCGTAACTGGCGGTACACGTTTTGTGTAAATATAGACTATTCGATATCCGATTCGATATTCGATATTTTGGCCACTATTTGGCACTATTCGATTCGAATTCGATTCGAGCTGAAATTTCACTATTCGCACACCCCTAGTAAAAAAATCTGTAGACGAGGCAACTTCCGCGTAGCCCTTAGCTCAGGGTCCCATTGGCTCGCATATCTTCAAATGGGCCCGCAGAATCAACCGCCGCTGCTCCTGCGGCTCTGAGCTGGTCAGCAGAGCCTACCAAGAGGAAGGTGAGGATGAAGCAATTGGCCTCGAGATCTTGGAGTGGCGCCCTCTCGTGTGTGACGCCAGAGCGGGGACTCCGCTCTCAACCGCGCTGCAGCAGCCGCTGCTGCTGTTATGCGGATCGTCTGCTTCAGGCGGGAACTTTGTCGAACGAACAGCCTCGCGATGGTCAACTAACGCCTACAACGAATGTTTTCGAGTGTAATTTTGAACTTGTTTTAGTTGCGGCCCAATCGACAGGGCCAAGAAATCCCCCGGATGGCCGACGAGTGCGCCGATGCCACCGACCGTATTGCTGGTAAGAAAGTGAAACCATGTGTGAGTGTTCTGGCTCGTTATCGTGTTTCCGCCGTACGATACTATTTAGTTTGGGTGTTTCTTTCGATATTTCGGTAAGCGTGCCGTTCTCCAGAATCTACAAGTATGTAGATAAAGCTTGTGAACGGTCGCGGTGCCTCATCGAGGGCGAGGCGGTGTACGACGCAGGCCACGTTGTTGAATGCGCGGTCGAGGCCGTCAACGGAGATCGCATCACCATCGCAGCTCTCGTCCTGCAAACAAGTGCGCAAGTTCCGCCTTGTTGCACACCCCCCTGCCGATTACCATGATCGCAGTTTGTCCCGTAATGTTGGTTCAGTGAGAACGATATTACGTCGTAGTTCATATTATTACCGCACAGGGCCGTCACATGGGTATTAGAACATAACAAATAGTTAATCGCTGATTATACCACGCACAGGGCCATAGAGATTAAGGGGCAAAGGCAAGCTGGGTCCAGTTTCACGCCACGGCGCCTAACGAAAAGCTTGAAGAGCTCCGCTTTAAAAAAGTGTCTGCACTGCCTCAGGTGAAAACCTTTAGAGAATGTGCACTACACAGCAGCAACAGGTTTCGCTTATGACTTTATGATAAGCAGTCCGCTAGGCGCGCGCTTGCCTTTATAAGTAAAATACGTTTGTACACCATCCAAATGCAGCCGTAGTCTCATATATCCTGCGCCGCTCAGCTGAGCTCACGAGGCGCGCTTACGTGCGAGGCGATTCGGAGGTCGCGTCGTCGTCTCCTTGTCTAGGAGCCTTCGTGGCAGGTTGTGGGACGGCACCGCACCTGGTGTAAGTCGCCTATGCTTATAGCCTGCGTGCACTAAACGGCTTAAGTATTCGCGAGGCGCTTAAACACGGCCACAAGCTTACCTAAGAGTGGCGCGTACGGTGGGTAGCAGAAGTCACTGTCCGCGAAGTGCTTGGTGCACACGGTCGATGAAGGCGTGGGGCGCATTCCCATTCTGAGGTTGACGATCCACTCCTTCTTCAGCCTCGCGTCCTTAGGGTAGTTGTGAAAGCTAACGCCTTTTTCACGAGCGGACGAAGTACACTGAGGCACAGAGCGGTACTTCACCATTGCGCAGCACTCGCCGCGGAGACAAGCGGCCGCAGTTGTAAAAAACAAGAAGCTGCAGTTCTAAATGAACGTTAAAAGCAGTCCCACGGTTGTTCGAACAGCGTCAGTAGCCACCATACGATTGACCACAGCGGTGGTTTAAACATGGCGCTGGGCCTAAGTAGCAGACGAAAGCGCGCGAATCCCCGCTCTGACGTCATACAGGCGCCGTTTGCAGCGCCGCCATCGGTCGCACACCAGGCCAATAGGTATGCCTAAAGTCCCTAGATCTAGGGATTTTAAGTATGCCCGCGTGGTGTAGGCTAGAGTTACTGTATATGCTACCTTTAGGTAGCAGAGTTGCGCATAGGTCCGCCATCTTGCCCGCCGTGGCATCCACGCTACGCAGGAAAGCCACCTCTCTGGAATGTTGGAGTCGACGCGGCTGCTGTTGTTGCTGCTGTCCTCTCGGCCCAGCGGATCCGTGTACTTTCTCGTTTGTTCATAACGCGTCGCTGGCGCAATGACTTTCGATTCGAAGAAAAAAAAGAATGGAAAGCTCGGAGAAGCAATAATTTCAGATGGAACAGGTGGAGATGAAACACTTTCGCAAGTAATATTTTTGTTTTAAATGGCAAATAGGAAAAGTGCGACGGTCACGATTCTGGACCAATTAAATTCAGCCTAATTGTTCTTTTCACGTAGTTTTTGATGCAGCGCTTCAAAAGATTAAGTGAATGGCTCGAGAAAACAAGTGCTAAAATTATCACTGTGTTTTAAAAATAGCGCAAGCGAACGAGAATTTCGCGTACGGCTAGGTATGTGTGGCATATAATAAACACTCGGTCGTGTTTGAAACTTTTATGCCGCACAGTGCTCGTGTTTGAAACTTTTATGCCGCACAGTGCTCGGAATGAATCATGCTGCATGTTGTGATAGACCTGTAAGGTTCATATTCACACACATCGCCTCCTTCATACAGTAACTCGCGCATATTTTTATCGTTTTGTCTCCCGCTGCCCAGGCCATTCTCTCCAAGCACAAGCCTCCGGGACGAGCCATCGAGCTCGTGTGGATCCCGTCTCACTCGAAGGTGGAAGGCAATGCCCTCGCCGACCACCACGCCCGAGAACTGTCCATCCGGGCCGAGGACGAGCCGGCTGAGCTACCCCATCCCGTGACGAGCTTTAAAGACATCACTAAAATGTACAGAAACGCGAGGTGCAAACTTCCTGTACCACACCCGCAACTAACCAGGCAGCAGCAAAACGATCCTGCGGCGCACGCAGGCGGGATCGCTAGCGCATCCCGTTCTGTTACACCGAATGTACCCGGCGGAGCACGACACACTCTGCCCTTTCTGCAAAACGGAAAGAGGCACTCTGGCACATATCATAGTTGAATGTAAAGAGCTCAAGAACCCGCCACCTCCCCTTCCCCCCAACACCCCTAATTCTCAGCCCCCAGAGCGATGGGAGACCTTGTTGTCCAGCCCCGCCCTGCCGACTCAGCTCGCACTGACGGCCAGGGGCCAGGAGTTGCTGGAGACATATGGGTCCCGTGAATAGGGAACCACCCCGTCTGGTACCTGCGCGTACCATCGAATATTCGGGCTCAATAAAGTTGATTCTCTCTCTCTCTCCCGTTCGAGTTTTAGCCAACCTTTGACCAGTGGGAGAGAAGCGATATATATCCTGTTCGTTATCGCCGGCTTCTGACGTCTCATGCGCAGCAGCCACTTGAGACTGCGACGGACGGCGGAGACAGACTTGCCACATGGAATCGAGAAGAAGGCCTTTCCGTGCTCTTGTCGGTTCGTGCAGTGGGGAGCGCAGCATTCCGTCATTGTCGCAAATTCGCAACACTGAGTCAGGGCGCTGCGCCGCGCAGACATTCGCAAAAACGGACAGCAGAAGACACCACCACATCAACGACAAACAATCTGAACTCAGCCGAACCATCTTGCGCTTCGCCGGACGGCTTGATTTGGCTTGATACAGCGGTGGTGGCGCGGCGATCGCCAGCACCTGCGCGGCCGTGAAGTTGGCTTTCCCTAAAACGGATGCTTTTTGCGCACGTGAGCGCGCTGGGCGAATGGTGGCGCGAGCGGCGAGTTCTATCAGAGGCGCAACTCTGCTACCTAAAAGGTGTAGGCATTCCGAGGGGCACTGGTACACTGCGGGATCCGCTTCGCGAAAAAGGGCCGTGTGAGGGATATTGTGCAGGGTGGAAGAGGTGAAGGGTAAATAGACAGCGGAAGGAACTAGTGTGCACCTGCCGCCACCGGGCAGATTCTTCATGGAATGGTGTGGGGATGGGGAAATGCGTTCTGCTTTATTTGCAATGTTGCAGCGTTCAAGTGAGGTACAGCTTTTTTAGCGGTTTTCTGTTGATGCGTCGTCTGGGGGTTATACAACTCTTCAATGCCACCTGCGCGGTGTCATTGGAAGAGAGGAGTGTCCAGGGGCGCAGACGATGCGCACGCTGCGTAACGAACCAGAGAGTAATGATATTGGGATACGGTGTACTTAGGGAACCACCATTTACTTTGTAAGCAAAGGCCTGCACAAGTTCTTCGCCACTGAAATGCGGCAGCCGAAACCGGGATCGAACCAGGGCTGGGCAAAGATACTTTGAAATTGTATCGCGATACGATACAAGATACTCGGGCAAGAAGTATTTGAGATACAGATACAAGATACTTGCGGAATAATTGTATCCGATACGATACTTTCCAATTGTATCTTAAGATACTTCGATACATTTGCAAATTTGCTGTTATAGATCTATATATTGAAGCAGCAAAGGCCTATGTAGAAATGTGTTTACTTGAAAATTTCTTAACTGCGACAATCTTTGTTTAATTTTAACAAAATACCTGTTTGTATCACAATATACGAGCTTTCTTGCTCAAGGCGTATTAGTTTCATTTCTAAACGACTTATTGGAATTTGTTTGGCTGCTTAACATGACAGCTCTTTAACTGCTGCGCTGTTAGTTGTTTTTGCTTGACACTTCTGTAGTTTATTGGTGTCGCTGCCCTACTTGGCGACCAGATAGCTGGTTACCATCTACTTGCAAGTGCCTCCGCACGATGGCGCAAATACCGCTGTGCAGTCTTACCTTGTCCGCAAGGGTACTGTTTTCGTAATACCGCCTACACCGACAGGTGTACAGCAGCAACAACGGTGGTAGGATATTGTTTGTGACGTGTCGTGTAAAGACGATGAACTACATAGTCGGCGCTCACAGTTACTTGAGGACATAAAACTGCAATGATTTTTCATATTTTATTTATCTGCTGGCGTAAAGCGTTCGTTAGCAACATATTCACTAACGTGCAACCTTTTACCATTTGTTCTCCGAGAGAACCTGAGCCGCCAGGAAACGTCTCAGACGTATTCTAGCGGCACAAAACGCCGCAGGTTATCACTGCTATTCACACTATTGCCACTTCTAGCTCTGCTTACCTGCGGATTTGTAACAATAAGAATACTTTAAAGGGGTACTGACACAACATTTCGCGGCCGAGATAGCCTGCTGGATCGATTCCCGTGTATGTGCGTGTACCATCTGCAAAATATCGACAGCGAATAAAGCTTGGAAGGTATTTTATATGAATTTTGAAGTTCGCGAGCGCGATCCAGCATTATAGGCCGCACCTGGTGCATTGACACCCTCGGAGGTGACCCGAGGTGACCCCCCTACTTCCCCTACGTAACCGTTGCAGCCGGTACAAGTTATGATGACGTCGTAGCCGCCATTTCTGTTTTGACGCGCTTCCCGAAGAATCGCTCCTCGCCAGCGGGTCAGACCTGAAGTGATTCGCTACGTCGAAAATTCCTTCCATCCCCGCCGCAAGAAAACTGTCGCCATCAGACGACGATGAGCCTGACGACGACAGACCGCGCGGAAATGCGTCACTGTTCTGTGTGCTCACGTGACCGAGCGTTTCACTCGCTAGGTGGTGATAGTTGCACCCGGCGGCTTGTCGTTTTTGGAGCTCTGTCAAACCGAAACTGAGGCTGTGTCGGTAATGAGGAGCTTGTAATTAATTATCTGTCGCGCGCTGCAGCAAACTATGTGTCGTGTTATGACTAACAGGCCCCCAGCAACACACTGCAGCAAAAAAACGCGGGGCGAAAATTTTTCTGTCAGGACTCCTTTAAGGTGACCTAAAAAAAGGAAAACGAATATATCTAAGTCAAATAGCAAGGTGGTTCCGTAATAAATAATCGAATAAGTATACAGGGTCTTTCACGTAATATTAAAAAAAACAAGTGGTTAACCGCCGCTGAATGAAACCAAATGTATTTGGTTTGCCGTCATGTGGCGCTCGTTATGGTATGTTTTGTACTAAGCTTAACTGGTTAATTAAATAAGGTCAATTATGCGACATTGCGACATTTTTAACATTCACTTTAGGGCCAACTGCGCTTCGACACATCGTAGAGCGAAATTAAAAACGACCGACCCAATTTTTTTTTGGCAGCGTACATGCTGTATGGTGAATATTTTCGGTCTTTTAGAGAAAGCCCGCGATATATGAAATAAAACAACGTTCGCAGACAGTTAAAGGGACCGACAACCAACTTTTGTGGTACCTGTTTTTTTTAGTGCAACGGGAAGCTTACTGGTCAGAGCTTCTAATCACGGAGTGGTAACGCGGAGAACGCCGTAAAACATTTGTAATCAGAGTTTTTCGATCTGCAGCGATTATGCAGTCCTAATATCACATGCTGCAAACAGTGAGAGGTGAGCGCGATAGCGATTATACGCCAGCAGTGGTGACAAGTTATGCCCTAAGTAGACCCTAAGTATAAAAAGGCAATGTTACGTTTGCAAAGCCTGCGGCGCGGCGACTACTGCTTTCTAGCCTATTAAATTATTTTACAATAGTTATAGCGTTTTTCTGGGGCATCTTATAGAAGTACTTTGGCCGTACACAGGTCGCTTTATCACATTTTAGTCAAGCCAAGCCAAGCTAAGCCTTCGAAAACGAAACAAGTGGTAGGATACACCAGCAGTGTTGTTCATGAAGTGGTAGCAATCCTCCACAGAACAGTAAGTCGATGGCATTTTGCGAGCAGCAGTGCAAACTCGCGTGCTACTCTTCAAAAGTCCGATACGACGAGAGCAGACGAGAGTCGAGTATACGCGGGAAACGCCGCCGGACGCCGCACGCATGCGCCGCGGCCTCTGTTTCACTGGAAGCCACGAAAGCAGCGCCGCATCTCATGCTTTACTTCTTTTACCTTAGAAACAAACGGGATTTGACAATAACATACATATTCAAAATTTCAGCCCTCGTTCTGGTGCGTGTAAAAGCATTGGACTACGTACAACAAAGTGCTTAAGACTGCATACGTCTAGTTCATGGCGCTCGCGCTAGGCAGCGCGACATGCCGGTTTTTGTTACTTTTAAACGCGATTTAAAAATATAAATCCTACTCAGATCGCGAATAGTATTCTGGAATCTGTCACTATAATTCACGACCTTTTCATTTCCACCAGGATCTAATCATCCGTTCTGGCCAGTTGTCGGTCCCTTTAAAAAAATAAGAATAAAGCAGAGAACGTATTTTAGCAGCAGGTTACAAAAGACATATTACAATAAACAGACGGGCGAAAAACTATGCAGAGGATTAGGTAATGTGTGGGGTGCAAACAGAAGACAGCAAAGAAAGCACTTGCGCTAACAATCAAATTATCATTAAAAGAACTTCTCGAATAATTTAGCAGGAAGAACAAAGATACAGTACGTCAAAGTATTTCCTGTTACGTAATTGCTTGTTCTATTGCATCTAACGTCAGCACCGATAGTGGGACGGTCGTTAGAATCTCCTTTGCATGTAAGTCGATCTGATCGTACTATGTAGTCAAGCTTGCATCCACAAGATCTTTCAAATCGCTGATGTGTGAAAGGCGCGACACGCAAAGCAGCCCCACTCTTGCATTCTTGAGATATTGCAACGAAGCATCAGGCAAGACAAACTTCGATAGCGACAGTATAGCGGCATCAGAATTTGTGCAAAAGACGCTGCACGCGTTGGAGTACGCAGCAGAGTGCAGGGTCTATGAACAAGTGTCATGAGATCAACACAACTAAAACGAAAGAAAACATATAGAAAAAAAGGTAGGCTGCGCGGAGACGTTCGCGCTTGTTTTTGTCGCGATGGCTCGAGCGCCATCACGTGACTCTGCTCCACCAATAGGGACGCCCAAACATCATCGCCTGTGCTCGCTGGAGCGCTCTGGCGGAAATATAGAAGGATGTTACTGTCGTCAGTTTCATTCAGGTGGCTTAGTGGCAGCAATATCAGCTTGAGAACCGGATTTCCGGTCGACGTTTATTGTTTCGCGCGGTGGTGTTTCTATAGCAGTATCTTGTATCTTAAGATACACGATACATTATTGAATGTATCGGAAATACAGATACAGATACTCGTTTTGCAACACGTATCGCGATACAGATACAAGATACCCAAAGAGTATCTAAGATAGTATCGAAGATACATGTATCTTCGATACTGCCCAGCACTGGATCGAACCCACGATCTGCAGCGGCGCAACGCAAAGTTATTAGTATAGCGGAGGCTAACAGAAATAGCCCGCATCTCTTTTTAAGCCTGAGTGTTTCTTTAAGTAAATAAATAAATAAATAAATAATAAATAAATAAATAAATAAATAAATAAATAAATAAATAATCTGTAATGGTAAAAGTATACGAATCAAGTTAAAAGGTACACCAAAGTGAAACGCTTTCTGATATTAAACTGATAAATTGTGTTTTGAGAACCTCATTGTTAATTTCGCCATCTTTGGTTCATTACTACATGAGGAAAGGAAAGGCAAAGTTTCATTTTTGAATTCCGGACCGAAACTTTAGCACTTGAATTCAGGTGCGACGTCGCTAACTCCAAAGTGTTCTTTTCTCTTTTTTTTCGTAATTCGGCCATGTAATTCACTTTTACCGATACAGAGTTGTGCAAGGCCTTGAAGACAGCATGAAAATCTGTGAAGTAATATCTGGCTGGTGCGAGAATTGAAGGCGGTATCACCGTCTGTATATTTTGTTGGTTTGTTCTTGCGCGTATTCTCGCGGCAAGAGTGGTGTTTTCGGTATTGTGAAGGGGTAATGTACTAATAGGCGAAAAATAGTTTTTGTCTCTTTAAGCCGATACTCGATGCTAATAGAAAAAAAACTTCATTACTTGAACCTCATTTTCCTGTGAATCGATGTTTCTATGCTCTTAAGAAAGGCACCTGAAGAAATTGCCGAAGATATTCCTACTCTTTCCTTCCGTACAACTGAATTCCGAGCAAGAAGCGAAGCTCGGTGTTGCCAGAGGCTACGCGATTCGCTTAAATCATCACATTCCGTTCTCTCCGCCACAGGAGGATAAAGCGCGCATGGCCGTATGAGCGAAGTGGCCATGGCACGCGCATGGTGTCGAGACTTAGCGCGACCTCCGACCTCCAGCCCTCGACGGTCATTCGGCGTGCACCAGAATCCCGAGGAGAGGGTCGTGTCCGTCCGGCTGCTGCTAACCCCACCGAGCGATGGAAACAAAACAAGGCAGAAGAAAACGGCTACGCCAGCTAATAAAAGACAAACACACGGAGAGGCTGAATTACGGACCGCATTACAGCGACGAAAATGACTCCCCGAGCAGCGTGATTGTGGTGGCCTCTTTTCGAGTCGCTTTCTTTCTATGAGGCGACCAGTAATTCGACGCGCGTGCACATGCGAACGAGGTTTCCGTGCGTAGCCGCACAATCCGAAACGTCTCCTGCGCGGGCACGGCCGGCGGCTGCGCTGCTGTTCCGGCTCGGCCGCAGCGGGATTGGAGGCGGAACCGTGTCGACCTTCTCCGCGGTTCAATTGCGCGCACGGCTCGCGCCGGTGCACGTGAGCATACGCACAGAGATGACGAAGGACACACATCGCGAAGTGACAACAAAAGACGCCCGCGTAATAGGGACTCCCGCGCGTTCCAATACGCACTACACGCACTTAACGCGCGCCATGGGCGGTTCTTGTCGATAGCAATCGCGATGGGAATTTGTAGCGCCTGCTCAAGGAGGCTCGGCGGGGGTGTTCGTATAGGCGAATGCGTGCTGAAGACGTCGTCACTGATAGGGTGCCAAGCTAAAGCATGCATCGATTTCGTTGCACGACGCATACATGCAGACACGTTGCGCCAATGGCAGTAACAGTGAACGCCAATTCTAGGAGCATAGTAATCTTGCTACAATGTGCATCACGCGCACCTTTACTAGCGCTCCGTCTATAAGCGCCGCCACTGCGTATAAACGTATACAAAAGGGCCTTCCTAGCCTCTATATAGATAAGTGAAAGATTTACGTGTTGCATATCAGAAACGGGCCACAACCGTGCATATTGTCGTCTGGTGGCCTGGAGTAGCGGTGGCAACACAAGGGCTCTGTATACCAAGGAGCCTTGATGCCTCCGAGCGGGTGCACGAATACCAGGAATGTGTCCCTTTAACGGTCCCTTGCCTGCTGCTAGGAAATGAAGGAAGGATGGAGGCGCGGCGACCGTAATACCTGCCAGGCGAAGAAGGCGCCACGCCTTCCTCAAAATTATGACACCACTGAAGGCCATGTTTAATGTTTTGTACTACAGACACGCCTAAACGACTGTGCAATGAAATCGCACTTGTTCCTTATTTCTGCGGATGATTGTCGTTTAACGGTCAGCTTTCTTTCTAGTTCGTACGAAGACCTCTACCTATAGGAAACAGTGCGCCTAAAGCAATAACCTGTGAAAACAAATAATCCGCTGGAGGCGATACGCATGGGGGGCAGGTCACGGTGCAACTCTGACACCTGAAGTTGTACGTTCAGGTACAGCATTCACCAGAAGGGAGGAGCTGAGAGCGGTGGTACCGGCCGAGGGAGAACGGCGTCTACTCGGGAGCCTGTCGGTTCCGCCCGTTGGTTCCGCATACTTTGCAGCTGTGCGAGGCCCCAAGAATAGCGCAAAGCCGAGCCGCGAAGCGTTTCATTCGGCAAACACGCGGCCCGTCCGATGCTTTGTGTGCGTACACACACACGCTTCGCCAGGAAGGCTGCAATCGAACAAAGGCGGGCTACTCGCATTTCTTTCCGGCTGGACGGAGACAGCCGCCGGAGCTCATCGCGCGCGCCTTGGGAAACGGGGGCTGACCTCCCTCCGTGTTTTGGCGCGGCCCGGGGTCTCCCTGCTCCGCTGGTCAAGGAGCGTCTTCGCCATGCTCGATTGAACCGGGTCAGGCTGGGGCCCCGCTGGGCCGCGATCCAAATCCCACAAGGAGCGGCTCCGCGTACCGCCCGATTCGGACCTTTGCTCATGTGGTGCGCAATCCGTCGCCAAGATTATTTCCTTTGCCCTCCGATACGCCGTAACTGGAGTGTGCCGGCATGATCCGGATGAGGAAAGGTTGCCGCCTGGAAATGCAATGCCCGCCCGACCCCGAAGCCCGCATCGCTAATAACCGATATGATTTCCAGGTGTGAGCCAATTACTAACACTCTGCCGCGCGTAACCCCATTTTTTTTCTTTTTTATATGCGGTCGGCCCTAAAGAAAGGTTAGTTAGCACCAGAGGCGTCCACCTGAAACGTTAGCTTCGGAGAACGAAATCTGAGCGTTGGGTGTCGTCACTGATAACTAGTTCGAATCGAAGGCAGCGTCAACATTGCTGTTAATTTGCGCGTGCGCATCTCTCTTGTCCCCGTTCTTTCTGCGCTGAGGCCTCAAGGTGAAGCAAGACAAGCCAGCCTTCTCTTTTAATAACATCTTATAGAATAGAAACAAAATATGAGGTGTAGACCACTGTGCAGTTAGTCTTCTTGCGAAATAAAACCAGGTAAGTTAGAGTGCTCGCTGACGTGTGAAATGCGAAATTCGGACTGTGTCACCGTGAACATGGAGGCATTGCAGCTCGTTGTCGTATCTACCCCCGTTAGTGTAGCGTTTCTCTGATAGTATACCAGCTCTAAACTAACTACTGAGATGACGTCGCGGGTTCGATTGCAGGCCGCTGCTGCCGCATTGCGATGGATGCGGCACGTAAAAACGCTCGCGAGCTTTATATATATATATATATATATATATATATATATATATAAACTATGTCTGCTGCAGATGCATATTAAAATTAAAGAACATCAGGTAATCGGAGTTAAACCGCGGACTCCCGCAATCGACACATTTTATAGCCCAAGTGTTGCTTTGTGGAGTTAAACGCCATAGTTAATTTCACCTGTTCTAAAGACAAAAAAACAGAGAGTTTGATGTAGAACGCCATACATTTGCTTCGTGACCGCGTCCGAAGCGTGTCACTCACGTTCGACTCCAATGTGCCGAGAATAAGAGCCACGTTACACTCCAGTACGAACACGATCAGCATGCACTCCAGTTTGGTGTGGTCAGGACACGTGACGCGCACGTCATATATCTGTTGTCATCGAAAAGTCACAAGAAGCAACGCGGAGCATAAGTGCTCATATATGAGCATGATGCATCTAGCTATGCTGTCAGATAGACCGACTGTAGCGCAAGGTTTCGCACATTCTATTCACGTGGTGTCCGCACTATTTTTCGCATGCTGCGACAGGACATCGCGTAATCCTGACTTGCTCATACGAAGCCACTGCCGCTTCAGTTGCCTGTAACTACACCGTCACGAACATATATCGTAGCACGATGATTGAGCAAGCTTTGTGTCGCGGAGACAATCGGATCAAGTTGTTGGGGCTCTTCCTCGGGTATTTGCCTGCCCTGCCGACATCGTCGCCATAGGGGAAAAAAAACAAAAAAAAAACGTAATGACATGGAAGAAAAGTTGTGCAACGTCAAGTATTCCAACTTTATTGCGCTCGATAATGTTACGCAATAAAAAAAGTTGGACACTTGACTCGACTGCTATTTTCGCGTGTAAGTGAGCCACTGAGGGCTCGTATCACAAAACTCATCATATACGTATGTGCCATCTCGGAATGGCCATCACTGCGGTGACAGCGTTGCTATCACGCCAATGGCTACATTGAGTGGCGGGTGCCAGAACGGCAGCGGTTCGGGGAGTTTTAGGTAAGAGAATTTTCGCGTATGTATGCGCCCAGGTTTCGTACAACAGGGGTACTCCTTGACACGCCCGCCGCAGAGAGTTGAGGAAATTCTTCTTTTTGGCAGACAGCGATTGACGAACGATCTGTGCTAAGGCGCCGTCAAACTCCGTTAACTTCAGCCACCCTGCTTTACAAGAATTAAAGAAAAAGCGGTGAATCAAAAACATCGTTAGTATCACTTACTGAATTGAATGGGACATATTGTCTGGGAATAAATGATTTCTTTCGTAGCTAACATTAACAGCTAAAACACATTGGATGAAACGAGTTTGGGCCCGAATTCACAAGGGTGTTCGTGACTGTTTTTTTTTTTTTTTTTTTGCCGTTGGTCGGTCGCCGTCGCTAATGATACGTTCAGCGTCGGCATAGGTTGAAGTTTTCGAACAATCCTAGCGTAATGGCTTTTTGTGAGTACGAGCCCTGGTGGCGTAAGAAGTATAGTCGGATTGGGCTGGTCATCCATCGCTAAGTATACGTGAGGGACAACTCTGCAGTTGCGACAGAAACGAGAGAAGCTCACGCTTAAAAACATTTTTTTGGAAGGCTGCGACATGCTTCAAGTGAACAAGAGCCCATGTTCGCGTCTCTGAAATGAATCACATTGTTTATGTATTGGCCAATGTACCGGCTCAAAAAAACAAGTTTGGCTCATATGGCTGAGCCACCCCTCTCTTAATTTACAGCATAGTATACCTATATAAGGTCTTTAGGGGCGTGTGAGCGTGTAAAGCTGAACCAACGCGTGAGTCGGTTCCAAAAATATTTGCACGAAACATGTTACATTTTCGTACATCGCTCGTGAACGAGGGCCCATATTCCCGGAATCCTCTTACTCTGAAATTGTTAGTAAGAAGTAATTCCCACCAATGCAGACATTGGGCATATTGTTACCGTAGACGGTCGCGCCCTATCGGAAAGAGCACTTGCGAATGTATGTTTGTAAATATATGCATGATAAGCCCGATTGTCCACGTTTGCAAATAAAAGAGAACTTGCGGGAAGCACGGGCAACGTGGCGTAGCTAAGCACCTTGTAGCTAATCCGATGCTCCGGATTCATCAGAGAGGGAGAGAGACAAACATAAGACGAAAGGCAGGGAGGTTAATCAAGAGTCTGAGACAGCTGGATTGTGCAGACAAAGCTCTTCGGGCATGCAACTTTGGAGTGTAGAAAGTACAGGCTTATACCGCACCCCTGCGTTCGACAGACCGCCGTGAAAATCCAATAAATAATGTTGAGGAGGCCAGGTTTTGGTACGTTAATTTAAGAAAAAAAAATTTAGGCCGCATCGCACTCGTGGTGCCAAGCCTGAAGGGAGTGCGGAGCTGGGCGGCCTTCTTTGTTTCTCTTTCTTTTTTCCTCTTTCCTTCTTTTTCTCGCATCTCTCTGTTTTAGGGGCGAAGCTCCTCTTAGTCTAACCTTGTGACGCGTCCGGCGTAAGGCGTAACCAGCAGTATACTACGACCCATCACCGATCCTTTGTAAACTGCCCACTACTTCGTCTTTGCAAACATCCCACTACAATCCATCACCGATCCATTACTTCACCTACCATAAAGCCGTTATAATGAAGGGGGAACGGAAGCCAACTTTGCAAACTGCCCACTACTTCGTCTTTGCAAACATCCCACTACGACCCATCACCGATCCATCACTTCACCGATCGTAAAGCCGTTATAATGAAGGGGGAACGGAAGCCACGTCTAGCTACCACTTACGATTAATAAAATTTCTTGTATAAATATATACAGTGTTTGTCGCGTCTTTGATGATGTACTGGGCTTTCGCTTTGATTACTGCTGGGCGAAACCATTGAAGATTTCTCGGTGTAACCATGATTGCTTCAGGAGCTTCGCCCAAGCTCTTCATCATTCACCCGTGGATATGCTGTGAATTTTTTTTCTTTGTCTTTTTGTCACTGTTTGTTTCTATTTCTTTCTTTATCTCTCTACCTATTTCTCTCTCTTTCTCTCCTTTTTCCCTTGCTTTCGCTCTATTTCCCTCTTTCTCATTCTCTATATGCTATGCTTTACGGCCTCCCCTCCCCCTCGCCATCACGTCTCTCCTCCTCACCCTCAATTCCATTCCCCACCCCTTGCTATAATCTACTTACAAGGCTAGGCTATGCTCTGCTAGCGTGCCTGGATAGCCGAGTGGTTACGACGCTCGCCTTCGGATCGCGGTTTTGAATCCCGCCTCGCCAAGAATCTCTCTCTTGGCCTTTCTTTCTCTCTCTCTCTTTCTCTCTGTCTGTACTCGTTGTCTCAACCATAGGACAACTCGGCGCACGTGTTCTGGGAGCGAAGCGGAAGATAAAGACGAGAAAGAGCAAGAAGAGGACAAAGAGAGCTCGTGCCGGTTCGTGATGATGATAATTTTCTCTCGACGACTAACGGCATAATGAAAAGTTTAACAGCTCAGCTGTAAAAAAAAAAGAAAAAGAAGAACCCAGACGGCGTTGCGCAGTATCAACTGAGCATTGTGTACGTGTGGGATATTGTATTGAAATAAAAGTCTCTCTGTTCCTTCAACGTTTTTGCCATCATGGCAAATGAACCAGGTCATATGTGATAAATAGCTGCTAACTGTACTATCACAGTAATCAGAACTTCCCCTGATTTGAGGCGTATTCAATTTAGACATGTATTTAGGTGCGAGATGGGCTTCATTACAGTGCACGACTTTAATCCTCAGTAGCGCAACCGCATCGGCAAAGAAAAAAAGGTGAGAAACGTTAGTCGTGCTCCAAGCCGTTGGAATGTTGGTGGTTCAGTATACAAGGAAGAGTACACGTTGTCCAGAACAATTTTCGCTCACAGACCTTGCCTTGGTACAAATTCCGCAAGAGCTCTATACGTTTCGGTCCGGTTATACGACGCTCCCGCGGAATGTGCATGGCCGCTAAATGTTTTCTATCACTACCGATGAACGATGGTGCACCATGCATATTTCGATAACTGGTAAGGACGCGGGTCGAGCTGGAAACGACAATACGTTCGGCACGGAGTTTGCACGCGGAAGTCGGACTGAATCAAGGTCTCGCTTTCGTTTTCACGCTCCACGTTCAGCAGAGACAGCAGCGGCGTCTACTTATCGTGAGCACGCAAGGCAGTAACTGGCCTTCATCTATAAGCCGCTCGCCTGAATTCTTGGCGCACGAGCTCCCGAAGGCGAGCTATCTTACATTGGGCTCATCCCATGTCAGAGTTGGCGACGGGGGCAACACTTGTGCCCTCTGCGCGCGTTGCGAAACTTGGATGCTGCCCAGCGTCCGAGCGGGGAGAGGGGCCAAGCGGGATGTTTTCGTTCGGCCGGTGCCGTTACAGCGACGTCGGGACCCCGTTTTCCCATTCTCGGTGAAGCGCCGTTGCCGGTTCTCCGCTGCAGAGCACGTGACGGGGAATCCGTTATTTCTGTTTTTCTTTCCCGGGCCGAACGAGTCTCAACGTCGATCGGGCCCCCGCAGGTCGTCCTTGAATAAACGTCCGCAGACGCTGCACGGGATGCGCTGAAGCTGCCCAGAGCGAGGGCATCCGCGATAGCCCGTCTATGAGGAAGCGAACTCGCGCACGTGCTCACGCTGCCGTACACGTATACGCGCGCGGCAAAATATCCCTCTGCGTTGTCAACACTTTAAAGCTGCGGCTGTTTGCCTCTCGTCGGATTACTTTTTTTTATGTCTCTTTGTTTTTTACTTCGTTTTTGTCCTCGGGGGGTACAGCGTTGATCTTTCGCGATTGTTGCGCGATCGTGAAATGCGATACAAATCGCACTCGACTGTCATTCCACAAGTGTTTACAGAACGGGACGTTGTTGCGTCGATAGCTGCGTTGATTAACAAGCGGCCCCTGCCGGCGGCAAGTTATCTTTTCATCCACTTTACTTTCTTCACAACTATATCTTAATTACTACAAATAACATCCCCTCTTCTTTCCTTGGCATTGTTGTCTATTAGTTCTCATTAATATTGTGTCTAACGAAGAAAAACGAGCCCTCGAAAATCAGCTTCCTTCCTTCAAGCACTGCTTATTGCAGTTCAACTAAAATATATAGGAAACAGGATCTGCGCAGACGACAAGAACGAACCAAATAAAACTACAAAAACGACATCATCTCAAATGAGTTAGAAGCCTATCTTCTAAGAATTTCTAACCGTTTTGACCACTGTGAAATTATCAACTTTAGGTGGTGTTTACATTCGACAACCACGATTCAGCGAAATATTCTCCACCACCCCTCCTCGCCCCACCCATGCACTCAGCACTCGACTAAGAAAAAACACGCCAAGCCACCAGGAAGAATCGTCAAGGTGAAACCTTGTGAAGCACGTGTAGAGACTACCGCAGTGGCGTTGTGTTGAGACATGAACTTGGCAGTGCTCGATAATGACTAAATCCGCAATATTAAGTCCAGCACATTGCAAACGTTTTTTTAGTGCAAAAACGCTTAAAGCTGAGATCCCTTTCCGTAATACTGTAAGCGAAAAAGGCTCGTAGCAGCACCAGGCTAGCTTATTTTTGCAAAAAGACCTGGAACAGTTGAACGTTAAAAAACAAGTTCCTTGGAAGTCTCGCGTTTCGTTTTGTTTTGTTTTGTTTGTTTGTTTGTTTGTTTGTTTGTTTTTGGAAGGTGACCTTGTGTACAGGTTGGCATTCCCATAGCGAGCTTTTTAAAGGTATTTTTTTTAGGACTTACAAAGAAGAGAACTCTGAAATTGACTGTCAGAAATCTACATGCCTGAGTGTAGACAATTTTGACTTTACTGGAATTTCATCTGAAATGCACCTCTGTAAGCTTCGACAAAAGTGTGTTCTTGCAGAAGCAATACATATGAATTGGATCTTGCGTAGCCCTTATACTGGGAACCTTTTTTCTTTTCTTTTTTTCCTGGCTGTGTTTTCGCATCGCAACTTACCTCCTCTGAGGAGAGGCCACTCCACCTTGTCGGTTATGGCTCAGTGTGTTTTTCACTAAATCATTTTCGTTTCGCATATGAATGATGCACAACGCTCTTTGCTACAACTGTGGTAGCGAGGAGACCCTACAGCACGTCATATGCGACTGTCCTCACTATAATGTGCAAAGCCGGACACTGGCAATTGCTCTAGCTCGCCTTGACCATAGACCGATGTCACTATAGGAGCCATTTCGGAAAGTCGTCCTCGGAAGTCATCGCATTTGAGAGCAACGAAGGCCCTGTTAATTTTTTTTTAAGGCGAAAGACGCACAAGGGGCTATAGTCTAATTGTGTTTACCGCGAATGAAGAGTGATGTCGCATACCGCACAGAAGTGACTGACAGACATTGTGTGTGTATGCTTTCTCGCCGTCAGTCTAAATTTTCACCTCTAACTTTCAATCTCGACCGTACCTTTCCGGATTATACGGTAGCATCCTGGCTATTTTGAACTGGTTAAACTCCTTACCTTTCCCTTCTCTCCTGTTTCCTTCCTTCCTTCTGCTTATATTGACCATGACCTCCTTAATGCTATTTGTGAGGATGGTGTTATGAGTTTTTTAGGTAATTGGACAATTTCCTTCTGGTTCTGAAGAAACAAACTAACGCAGCTAATTGTTGTAGCATCGAAGATCTTTTAAAAAGATTTAACGACTAATGGCAATGGTCTATCTTTCACTCACGAAATGCCATCCCAAGGAAGTTTACAGTCTTAGTGTTCACCTTCTGAGAACACTGTACCACTATAACAGGCATAGTCAGTAACGTAGTCAGTAACGTAGCCAGCATTTTTTTTTTCGGAGGGGGGGGGGGGGGTGGATGGTGTTCAACCATACTTCATGCTTGTGCGTGCGTTTTTATATGGGCGTGTATATATACATATGCAAAAGGGAAAATTTGGACACCGAAGGGGAGGGGGGTTTGAACCCCCCTCCCCTTCGGCTACATCAGCGGGTTTAGTGTTCACCTTCACAGAACCTTGCAGAATGACAGATAGGTGGGAGAGTTGTGAGTACAGCGCATGTCCTGTCTTCATCTCGTCCTTTGTATTCGTTTCGGCGCTGCCCTTTTACATCAGTACGAACCCTATATCTGTCACGCGTACTGTCCGCGAGCTAAGGAAACCTTGTTACCGTACTCATCCACACATTCTAACACTGTCAAGAGGGCACCGGCTTGTTTGTGTTTCGAGTCGGCCCTTATGAAACCATGTCCTCACGAGATGCAGGCCAACTTCCTGGATCAGATTGAAAGATTGAAGCCAGCTGGGTTTCCGTAGTCGGTGCTTGCAGTGGTGTTTGAGACGTTCCTATAGAAGTCTAAAGGGCACTCACGAAAGCACCGACAGAAGGAGCCAGGTTTCTGGTGCGGAAAAAAAATCAAGCACAAGTGGTTCCTCATCGACAAAGGGTGATACATAAACTGAAGGAAGCTGCGAACCGTCACGGCACAAGCCCATGGTGTTTTCGGCAACGTAAAAACTTGCAGGGCTGTGCTTGCCTATTTCCCACGATGAATGCACCAGCGGGTGGGGAAAAAAGTATGCAAAGCCGCATGTACACTACGCTGTCTGAGTTGTGCTAACTTCATTGTATCGAATAGCGAAGGTACAAACCCAACCGCTTGAGAGACAAACTTGCAGCGGCAGGGTTCCTAGCAGCGCACTGCAAAAGTTGTGCCCCCCCCCCCTGATCTGTATATAGTAGAGTACTGTTATCGGCCGATCTAGGAATCGGCTCACATGGGAAATCAAAGAAGCCGAACCTATAGCAGAATTTAGTTTTATTATTATTATTAATAACAATACGCATTCTTGACGTTATCAGAGAGAAGTTACGATACGCAGTCTTGGCCAATCTCCCAGAGTGGGTAAGTGCCATAATTTTGAGGAAACAAACAAAGAAACCGGGACGGCGGGACAACGATTAAAGTGTCTGATCTGAATGTTTGAAAAACTACTATTGCACTCTTTCGTTGATGCGTATGTTTTTTATTACTGTTACTTATTTATTTATTCTTTTTATTGGCATCAACATTCAATACTCAAAATATTTTTTTTATATAAGATGACTTCTTGGCCAATCCCCCAGAGTGGGTACGAGCCATGCAGTAGAGGCTACTACTACTACTACTACTACTACTACCACCACCACTACTAGTACTACTCCTACTACGGCGGGACATTTGTGTGTGAGCTCGCCATCAGTTGCCTTGTCGGGAAAGGAAATGACGTAACTTGGATAAAGAACACGTGCAAGCTGAGTTGTGTTTTCTCACGCATGTATAAAAAAAGGAGTGTGAAGGGCATGAAATAAAGAGTTGGACGTTTAGCGCCTACCCGTCTCTACGTGTGTGTCGTGTTTCTTATGCGTGCCGCGCTAAAACGCGCTACGATCACTCCGAAGAGTGTACAAAAACTAGCACGGCGCACCGTCCGACACCGTTAGAGTACATTCCTGGTTATGGCAATACTTCTTGAAACATTTCAGTCGGTGAAGCTGCAGAACTAACGATTAAAATAAAGGATCAGGCTCCCCCTTCTTCATCAGTGACATGAACCTCATCATTATGCGTCATCTCGACTGAGTAAGGGGCCCCATTTTGAGCAGCAATGAAGTTGCTGTAAGGCTATGATATATTTGTTGACTCTTTCATTAAACCGCGGCTATGCAATCAGTGATCGTTTACATTTCCCCATCGGCCATGAATGCTGCTCCTCATACAAGGGAACCAGGAGTCCCTGGTAGAAGCTGGGATTAATAATCGATTTCTCGTCCATGTGCAGCACGCTATAGGAGCCAGTGTTCAATTAACCTAGGTCAATAAAACTTCTTGCTGGGCGAATTGGTTCATGATACTGAAGGATATAAATTGAAAGCCTGCGCCTGTTCATGCTGACCTCTCGCCCTTGTATAGTTGTGCGCATTTTACATCCTTCAGTTTCAATTATCCTATAGATTGGAAGAGTGTTGGAGGTTTAATTTGTCTGACAAGCGAATGAATAGTCCGTACTGTCCGAAAGCGATGCAGCTATGTAAGATAGCACAGTAAGAGTTTTCGAGTTATTTCGCACATCGTGAGCTTTGAATTTCGCTAAACTAAGGTCTTCGTCTTTTCGCTACCTCACCGACCCCGTATTGTATTTTTTTTTTCTTTTTTTCTCCAAAACGAGGCCGCTATAGACGGGAAAGCCGACTACAGTTCGCTTCCAAGACCGACGATCCCGATCTGGTAAGCGGTGAAAAAGCTATGTAACACAAAGCTTAGTCATTTTGTCCGGCGCAACCGGAACCGAGGACACAAGAATTTGCATTATATAGAACAAGAGGCACAGCGTCTCCAAGGCAGCAACTTCAAAGGTGAGCCTTGTTAGAACGCACGCGACAACGGGCGTTTTGCATGTGAAAAGGTGCCTTAAATGTTTGGTGTTCGCTAACGCAAACACCGAGCATGCGCGTCCGCTCGCGGGTCGAGCGTGTACTACCACCCGACGACAACGCGCGCGACTCGTTATCGCGGCCGGGTGCTTGCGCGCGGTTTTCATCGCGGTCAATGAACCTTACCACGCGCCCTGCCGAGTGCTGCGTGCAACAACAACGGCCGCTGCGTGCGTGCGTGTGTACACACGGCCGCAACCGGCTTTCGATGCGCATTCGGATGCAAATCGGCTCCGGCACGCGCTAAGCGGGCTACCATGTCAAGCAGTGCGTCGTTCCACGCAGTGCCCTCGCGCGCCTCCTCCGTCTCCGTGGCTCCATAATACCTTCCGCCGCCTCCTTCTAATGGCTCGTGCTGCCCGGCGGCAGGTCACCCGACCCTTGTGCGGCGCCTGTGCGCCCCGGTGCCGCTGTGTAACGTGCGCTCCTCCCACCGGAGCCCGTCATATTCATTGAAACCAGTAGTTAGAGGCATGCTAACGTGGTTTCCGAATGAAAATATTTTCCTACTTCCATCTCTCCTGCGCTTCGCGAAAGAGGCCCGTACAGTTTATCTTCGCAGAACGGATAGCCGGCGGTCTATTAGGGTAGCTGAACTGACGGCAAAATAAAGAAAACGTGGCCTGCAGATAGTTAGGTGAAGGAAATTTGCAAATGTAGATGAGGGCTGGTAGGCACAAGACAGGGGTGATCGGAGCGCAGCCCTTTGCCCCGTCGTGAACGGCGACGGATGCGATGGCGCTTCTATTCCTCTCGGTCCCGGGTGCCTTCTTGTAAGACTGGCGTTGCTTGCTAAACGAAGCGTGCAAGCAGCGAAGTTGAAGGTGAGGCATCTGGTTTATTTATTTATTTATTTATTTATTTATTTATTTATTTATTTATTTATTTATTTATTTGCTTAAGTAGACTACGAAAAGCTGAACGCCTTTTAATGGCTATTTTTGCAGCCCGGCCACGCTTTAGCCACCGACCTACGAGACATTCATTGCGCACGTGACGCAGAACATATATTATGTAAAAAAAAAGTAGGCACAAGCAAACGTAAATGTGTATTTGACATTGTAGCATCCGACCGCTAAAGAATTACAGAAAGGGATATTGTATTTTGTATGAAACACTAGTCATACTTTAAGGACGAGCAGACATTAATCTTGGTACCTCCAAAATTATTTGCTATAGTGGTCACTTCGGTGTAAATGTCGCGCTCATAATTGAACATACGGCTAAGCACGGTCAACAAAAGAAACATTTTCTTTAACATGAATTGAAGGGGTATACTTTATTAAATACGTCGCTGTAATTCCACTGCACTTCGTCCTATGGAATGCGGAGTACCTTGGGTGTTGCGTCTGGGGTCGCGGTTCCGGTGCCCAGCTTAGGATACGGGCCGTGGTACCCTTTTTGCTGTCACCGCGGTTGCGACTCGGGTAGCGTGGATGTGGGACCACGAGTGGATGTCGTGCTTGGAGCCGTCATGAGAGCCAGGGGAAAGATGAAAAAACTTTATGTACAGAATTTACATGTTTTGAAAACTCCGACCACAAGCCTGCCAGCCAGACATCGTCGGCTGGGGCGTCTCTTTCACAACTGGCCGGTACGGCCTTCCAAAACTGGAGCAGCCTCTTGCGTCGTCCTCTCTCAGCAGGCGCTGCCCGGTCTCTCTCTCCTTTGAAGTCGGGCCGCCCCCCTTGCTAGCCGGGCCATCGTCTTCCCAGCCGCGCCCTTTTTCCCTCGCAGGCGTTGAGTGCGCCATGGCCTGTCTCCTCCGTCCTCCCCCCCCCCCCCTCCCCAGGATGCTGCCTTCAGCTGTTGGGCAGGGTTGAAGAGTTACGACTGGCGTCAGTTGTCGGTGCCGGCTGGACGATGACTCTGTTTCCCAGGATTCCTTTTTCCCGGAAAGTCGGCGGCATGGTGGCCGCTCAGCCGCTGTGCTGGGGCATAACATGGGACATCGAGGCCTATGCATGGCATGTCTCACGGCGAAACCTGGGAGTGCACAGAAAGCTGAAGGTACACCGTCGCAGAGCGCCGAATGTCGCGATGACCTTCAAATTAGAGAGCGAGCTGTAAGAAAGAGATAAAAGACCATGCATAACATTCCGTCAAGAGAGACAGAGAAATGCAAAGGAAAGGCAGGGAAGTTTAACCAGGTTGCACCCGGTTTGCTACCCTACACGGGAGGAGGGGCACGAAAAAAATAGAAAGGAAGGAAGAACAAATGATCCGCGCGCACACATTACAGCGTTCACCGCGCATACGCAGAAAGACACAAACTGTTTCAGAGGCATCCCGTCAAAATTCTCAGGTATTCTACAGGCTCTTATACACTATTATTCTACCGGTGCTCTTGTATCCATGCAACCTTCGTCAACATTCACCTCTTTTCCGTTCTTTATTTCTTCATGGTCGGTCGTCATTTCCGAGTAGATCAAGCAGTCGTCAGCTGCGGCGTATTCTTCAGCCGTGGCACGCATTTTTATGTTGAAAGAAGCAACGTACGAGTTGAGCGATTCATTCGTGCAGCTCTGCAGCTCAGCACATGGGCGGCGCTTTCTTTGCGACGAATCAGCCGTCGAGGATCCCTGAATTATTTTTTACTCGCAAATCCATTGCGGTCTTCAATGCAGGGGCTTTCACGGTGCATATGTACAATTGGGAAGAATCGGGTCAGGACCTACGTAAGTCTTCGATATACGGTTCACTTTCTTGGAAGGCGTTCGAACGCATTTATGAATGCATTCTAGTTGGCGCCAGTGATATCATTTTTTTTTAAGATCATCGAGAACAAATTTAATTTACTAGTAAAGTACAATTGTCTCACAAGTGAAATATAAGCAGGTTTGCGTATCTCGGTCTCCCGATCTCGGTCTCCCGTATCTCGGTCTCCCGGAAGCCACGGACTGATGTCATGATTAGAATATATACGAAATGGTAGTAGAACCGATTACATTATCTGTGCAGATCATATTACCAGCAGACCACACGCACTGTGAGGCCAAAAATCAACCCGCCTATTTCGTCACGTTGGTGAAATTGCCATTGACTTTGGGAGCACTATAGTGGGAACTATAACCATCTGTCACGGCACCGCGGAACTTCGCATATTTTCGTGTTTCACACAACGTCATTATAAATTTATTCACACGTAAGCATATTCACATAAAACGGAATTCAGGTGGCGTTCATGATATGCATGCAAAATTGCGCCAACCTTGTCTATTCCCTCAGATGTCACAGATTTTTCGAGGAAAAGACTATTCGTTTGCCGCTCCCTGATATCGACATGAAACCCATCTGTAGGTGGATCTAACACGCCTGTCCTCGACTATTTGGGACCCTGCAATTGGAAGATGAGATATACGAAATTTTTTATATACAAGGTGGCGCATCTAAATGGTGACAGGTAAGTGTGCGTAAATATAGTCAGGATACAAAATAAAATACATTTTATTTCCCCATTTTAAATAATTACTTCTGAAGCCAAGCGTCCAGTGCTTCTGCAGTACTAAGAGCTATAGATGGAAAAGAACAGAGGAGCTCACGGAAAGTGCGGAACCAGGGTGCACATAGAGCAAACTGGTTTGCGCACTTTTATTATACGTACAAGCTATTTTAGACGGATGCTGAACGGACACTCTGCCTCCCCAAACTTGCATCCGAACCATTCATGTAATGACTGAATGTAAAAGCTTCTAAAAAATTTGCAGTGGCTTAGCTCGGCTATGCCAGTATGTACGTAGCGTTAGCAAAGGTTCAGCTGATTATTCTTAGCTTTCCAGATTGTCTAGGATTATTAGCCTTCTTCTGTTCATTCTTCGTACGCTGAACCGCGCTAATTGCCAGGCAACTACTTCGGGATCCGTGAGATAAGCTTCTCGGCTCTACTGCGCCGTCAAGCAGCATTTGCGCTCTCTTTCTCCATGGCGTTACGCACCTGCAAACGCCAGTCAGAGGCGCCATCAAGCGGCTCCAGCGCAGTGTCAGACGGCGACTGCACAGCGAAGGCGAATAGCTGCGCGCGCGCCGGCGCCAGTGTGTCTGCCATGGCTACGACGTCACTCCTCTCGAATGCGCAGACCAGCAGCGGCGAGTCGCGCGCGGCGGTGGCGGAGAGCGCGTGAGATGCCGGCTCCGGTGAGCCAGCTGTGTGACATCACTGATCCTCGCGCATGCGCAGCACGGCTCATGAGGATCCACGCGAAATCGGCTCCGGCTAGGCAAGCGCAGCTAACGCTACAAAATAAGAGTGAAACGAAACAAAATGAATAAATAAGGGTATTTTGCCCAGCAAACCTATATGCTTGGTAGCGTGCACGAAGAGAAGGCACACGGTATCTATAGCCCGTGTACTCAACCAAATTAGTGTGTGCGTATGTGCGTGTGGACGGTTCAATTGCACGTAAATGTGACGTACCAAACACAGGACTGCTGTTCTGACGATTGTAGCTAGGCAGTATTCTTCTAGGATATCCTGCAAAGACACTAGCGCTTTCAAAGAAACGTACACATTTCTCCGTGGAAATGTAGCCTATAGACGATTTTCTGCAGCTGGTTTCGTAAATCAAACTAGATGGCGCCACTGGCGCCACCGCACCGTGGCCGTCCCCCTACCGTGGCCATCTCCATGGCCATCCCCCTGCCGTGGCCTTCAGCAATGCCTCCTTGACTAGATGCCCGCCGCGTCGCTCGCTTTCCCATTGCGGCGGCGGTTCCCTTAGTTCACCACAAAATCCGTGAGGCAGCGCTCGTAGCCTGACCGACTTCCTGCGGCAGCGGAAATACGCTTACACCTTCGAGACTGTAACAGACGTGATGGCAATCTCGCAGGCAGCAGCACGTGACCTTTGTTAGTACGTAAGTAGAAGTAAGTAAGTAAGTAAGGTGTTGCTATTCTCTTTTAACACAGGACAGGCGTTTTAAGTGCCGCAGGAAGAAAAACCCGTTGCATCCGTTGCGTGCGTGCGCTATAGGGGGCGCTCGTGACCTGACCGCGGAGAAAAAAAGAGGGAGAGGGTACGGAACCGGGTTACCGGACCACGCGGCGGGCATCTAGTCAAGGAGGCATTGCCTTCAGCAGCGCTGCTCAATATGTCTCCATCCGCGTCGCGTCGTCTGCTCGGCGTTCCCATAGCGTCTGCGCGCACACGAGTAAAAGCGAGCAGACGGCGCAGACGGCAGCGCCGGAAAAGTAAACATGGCGGCACCTGTGGATGTAGTTTCCTTCCGCCTCGAATTTATCACGTCGTCGTCCTGTGCTGTGTGGCCCGTAAGTTCAAAACCTACGCATTTATTTGCTTTATATTCGTGTCCAGAAGCTTCGAGAGCGATGTACTCGTCGGTATTTTGCAGTATTTCCAAGATTCATTCTCATATTGTCCGAGACAAGGCTTAGCAGGCATGGCTAAATAAACACAGCTGATCGCAATAATAAAGACAAAGCATACCTGACGTTTCTTCTCCAGCGTGAGCTGACACAAAGCGATGGCCGATTTTGCCATTTATTTATTGCTGTGAGGACAGTGGGCGAGTAGCAAACGCGAGTTCGGATCGAAGCGGGGTGTCGCGTCTGCATGGGTGTTGCCATGTTGGCTGTAACCCCAGCTACTGGCGGTTGCTAATACAACGATTAAAGACATACACCATAAATACGACGCAGATTAAACATATCCCTTATCGTTGTGGCGTGGTACGTACCAAACAAACGCAAATGTCTCAACGTTTTCAACTCTGAAGCGATTACATGTAGAACTATGTCTTGCTGCGCAAGCATGTGACTTGCTTACACCCTGCAGCAACCAGCTTGTGTAGTACGGCCACGGCCGCTTCGCTGGCCCAATGCGTTGGCTGG
Source organism: Rhipicephalus sanguineus (assembly GCF_013339695.2). Lineage (NCBI taxonomy): Eukaryota > Metazoa > Arthropoda > Arachnida > Ixodida > Ixodidae > Rhipicephalus > Rhipicephalus sanguineus. The sequence goes on from NC_051176.1 coordinate 189,524,490, forward strand.
GGCAAATGGCTGGGGGAAGGCCAGTTACGATCACGTGATCAAACATGGCAGCGCCCGCGCGCCGCTGCGGAAAATCGTCTATACAGTTTGTATCTATGCCCCTCTATAGTATATGCCATGTTCATTTGTTCAGCTTCCACAGCTTTGGAAAAGCCGGATCTGTGCGTAAAGCGTGCAAAGGCTCCTGCACCACTTTATGAATGGGCATTCAGGGTGGCAATCCACGAGCTTGACCTCTGCAGACAAACCTGGTTCTTTTTTACTTTTCTTCTGATTCTAATAAGCGTACCTTCAAGACAAATAAGTGATCACCAACGAGCGTCATTCTATGTCCCCGTACCTGCCACCTCTTTGTGAAAATTCTCACATTGTGGTAATATGGGCAGAAGAGTGACACCGGTGAAGGCGACAAGGAAGAGCGCACGGGATCGGGAAGCGCGTGACAGCGTTCAAGGCAGCGCAGCGTGCAAGGACAGACGCTTCTCGGCTGGACGTCCGGTCCGGGGAACTAGGCGACGTCCTCTAGGCGCTGTACTGTCCTGGACTCCAGCTGGGTGACTGGCCCAGGGACCATGCGAGGTTCCAAAACGAAAAGAAAAGTCATAGTTTACAGAAACAAAGTTACCAAAAGAAAAGTCATAGTTTCGCCGCATGGTCGAAGCAATGACTGCGATAGCAACAAATGGGAATGTTATGCTAATTAAGGCCACCAGCTCACTCCTTTAGCATCCGATCTGGCGTAGCGTTTTGATGTCTATTGATGTATATCGCTTCAATTCAAACAGAGTGGTGAGGGCACAGCGCATACAAATGTATGAGCCATCTGCTAATCCCTGCCAAGATAGGGCGCGCGCGACCGTGCCAAGTCGATCAAAGTACGCATTTGCTGCCGGAGCGACGCGGTCCCCCCCCCATTTACTAATTCGCACGCCGACATTGACGACGACTACAAGAATGCCACTGAAATATTCGTATAATTGTATCTATCGCAATAAAAACTTGACGGGAAATATGTAGTAAGAATAATGCTGAAGAGTCGTCCGGTCTGCGTGTTGCTGAGGTCCAACTCGACCTCATAGTAGAAAACAGCGCGATACAACGAAGACAAGAAAGACCAAACAGGAATGGCGCTTTCTTGTCCTCGTTGTATCGCGCTCTTTTCTACTATGAATATGTACCAACAAGCTCAAGTTCGCACGCTCCAACTGAACTCTCAGCCCCGATATAAGTACTAGAAAATCTCAATAAGCGTTAGAGAATGCAGCCCGTAATGTTCTGAGCAGTGTGTCGGAACGGAACGAAAACCGAAAACGAAAAGAAACGATATTTTTGACTGGAACGAAAACGTAACCGAATCTTTATCTATTATTTCGTTCCGGAGTGAAACCGAAATTTTTTCAATCGTTTTTCGGTTCACGAGAAAACTTGACCATCCAGAACAACTGGGGTCATGCAACGTGTTAGCGCGTACCTCAGGCCGGAATTCCAAAGCAGACATGTTGAGATTGTGCGAAAAACGAAAATAGTGGCAACCAGAGATGTTTATATTAACGAAAGAGGACTTTTGCGCGCCTGTCACGCAGGCCTGCGTGGAGAGGGCATTGTCGGCGCTGAAGTTTGTTACAGCCAAAGCTGTTATGAGATCACAACAGCTGATTTTGGCGCCATAGTTGTCCGCCGCCGCCGGTATCCGTGACCGCTATCGCGTGAAATAAGAAAAAAATGAACTAAACAAATTTCTAGGATATCGGATGGGATTTTAACCCGCGCGCACTGCGTGGCAGTCGAGTATTCCACCACATTGCCACGCTGGTGCTTATAACTCCTTCGCAAAAATACTCTATACAGGCGTCATGCCGGGCAAGGAATCGTGTTAACATATGTGATATAGCGTGGCAAAAGAGTAAAATAACAACCAGTCATCACACAATGCTAATTACGCAACTAGTGTGTGGTTTAATGCTTCCCACTCACTGCAAAGTGCTCAGCCATAATTCTTCATCGTCATCAGCAACCGCCCAAAGTGCACATAATGCCATTACAGATGTGTAGCGGGTACCACGATTCTCCGAAGAATGACGAAAAATAGCATAGTGGGAGCTTCGCTACTTCAGAAAAATTACGATGATTTATGGCGTAGTGGGTACCTTGCATGTTTACTTGTATGAGTTGCCCCAACAGCCTCTACAACGGGCTCTCCAAAGTCCTCTCTTCTAGCTTTCGCTGTGACTGTGCTGCGTGTTCCGCGCAAGCCTGGCGATTTTTTTTATCAGAAAAGCGGTCTCGCACATCAGAGTACTGTTGTGCCAGAGCACCTGACCGAACGGGGAAGCGAACAAACACCTGCACTTCGTTGGAAGTTCACGGCATCGCGGTCAGCGTTTGCCCTGCGACCAAGAAAAGGGCCCGCACCGGCGACCTGGAAGCAGGGATCAACACCTGCACCACGGCAGACCGGATAACAGTACAAAAGAGCGGCCACGAGCCGCGTCAACACCTGCTACCTAAAGGGCTGCCCGACAGACTAAGGGGACGTCAACACCTGCTACCTAAAGGGCTGCCCGACAGACTAAGGGGACGTCAACACCTGCTACCTAAAGGGCTGCCCGACAGTCTAAGGGGACGTCAACACCTGCTACCTAAAGGGCTGCCCGACAGACTAAGGGGACGTCAACACCTGCTACCTAAAGGGCTGCCCGACAGACTAAGAGGACGTCAACACCTGGGACCAAAGAGCCACCCTGTCAACAATGGACTGGTCCCCTATTTAAGACCGGGCTGGTCCGCTGTTAGAGAGACGCCCCAGCCGACTTGGTCGTGCTGGCAGGCTCTGTCCTGCTATAACTAAAGTCCCTAGATTTTTTCCCTTTTACTTAAGTAGCGACAACTGCCTCCTTTCCCGGCCCTCACTCACGCGCAGCTGGCGTTCGACGCCATTTTCTTCCTAACTTGGACGATTTACAAAGCCATGCGCGTCTAAGTACATTAGCCACGCATCTTTCAGCGGACAATATGCTAACGCGACGTGCCTTTCCCCTCCCGTCAAACCCCTGTCATTAGTGAATGGGGGGTCGCGTTTCACCGGGTGCTGGAAAAGAGTTAGGAAGAACATGGCTACCGAAAACGAGCGTTAGCCAATGAGATTCGTCGACGGCGCTTCAATGGTTGTCGGTACTTAAGAAAGAACAGGGAAATATCTAGGGACTTTAGCTATAACCTGCTATAACCTGCTATTACCTGCTATTACCTGCTATACCTGCTATAAACGTTGTTACTGTTTTGTAAACGTTTTGCCTCCCTGCTCTGCTCCTCAGCGATAAGTCCGATTTTCGGCATCATCGCCTCGCCAGCCTCCCGGCTTTCATCGACACACGATAACCCAATTCTTAACAGTACACTCAATGACGTGCTGCTCCTGAGATAGTGCTCACTCTCTTGACACAATGCATTGAGCCCACTTAAAAAAATCGTCATTGACTTTTGAGAAAATAAGTACTATGACTTTGAAGGGTATGATGGTTTCTGCTAGTTGGTAGCAATCAAGGAGGTTTTAAAAAAAAAAATCTGGAGTGGAAGCTCTCGCAACGCCTTGCCATTCAAAGTGAAGCCAGCTTTTGCCCACCAAAGAGCTCCGAAACATGCTCTTTTTTTGGTGGTGCCTACTTAGATATCAATGGCTTTGATCTGTTAGTTTAAATACTACATTAATTATAAAATAAAAGATCGTTGTTGCCAACAAAAGTAACCCGTCGAGACAACTATTGGCGATTGATATCCAATAATATTTGCTGACTTTGAGGTTGATTTGCGAAAACTAGTTACACAAGGACACACTTGCAGCAGTATCTGACCCGTAAAAGTGGCCATAATTTAAAATCGACTGGCGTGCGAGGAAAACGCTCGCTTTCCTTCGCCAAACGCCGATGGTTTAACGTGCCCCTACTAAGATGGCGGGCGCAGCCGCCATCTTTTGGTGGGCACGGCTTCACTCTTGCGCAATAATCGCCACTCCAGCAATTTTTTTAACCTCCTCGGTAGCAATTCATGGTACAGTTAATGTCCGCTGCTCTTAAGAACGTAGGAAGGACGCATTTTACCCCTCTTTCACTTTCTTAAGAGGAGGGCAAGCAACTACATTACAATTCTAATGTTTTTTTTTTTTATGATCAACTTAACTTCAAATTTTTGCATTAAAAAAAACGTTACGAACCGTTATGGAACATTTTTTTCTTCGTTCCGGAACAGAAACGGAACGGAACTTTTTGCGGTGGAACGAAACTAAAACCGAAACGAAAAACATTTCGTTCCGACACCCTGGTTCTGAGCACAGTTCTAACCACAGTCAGGTACGAGGCCTGAGAGAACCCTGTCGTTTTCTTTCTTTCTCGAGATTGTTTTGTAAAGAAAGCAATAGGAGTGCGGCCTCCGCCGCAGCTCGACACGCCTGGCGTTGCTCTCGATGCAGTCTCGTGCTTCCTGATCGGCCGATGCTAGAACTACAGCATTAAGATTCGTGCAAGGGACGGACAACGTCATGCGCGCACAGTCATAGGTCGGCAAACTCACTCATGAGTCAACTCACTCACACTCAGATCAAGCCGTGAGTCTGAGTCTGAGTGATTAATATTTTGGTGAGTTTGAGTCCAAGTGAGTCCGGTTGTGAAAAATTTCAGTGAGTCCGAGTCCGAGTGAGTCCGGTTGAGGGAAATTTCAGTGAGTCTGAGTCCGAGTGAGCTCTAAGCGCAAAATATATTTATTAAGTGAGTCTGAGTGAGCTCCGCACTTTTTTGCCAACCTATGGCTCTATCTAAACAACTTCAGCATTAATATCAGCCTTACGTCGGCTCACATTTATGCTCCCGTCGACTCACACATACTTCAGAGCACTAGTGTTCATACACCAGCTCAATATTTATTGATGAGAGTCGTGAGTTACAGAAGGGCGGGTGGGGGGGGGGTGAGGTGACTCCCCCCGCAAGCCCTTTCACAGGTAGTTCTTGATAAAAATATCTCGTGTGAGTAATCTCTTTCAATGAAAATGTCCTTACTGGAGGGCAACCACTGATAACTTATATTTGAAGGTATACGAGGTTAAAAGGCGCCAAGTAGAGCACCATTTATGCGAGATATTAGCGTTGACACCATGGTTGAAAAAGCTAATTATGTGCTGACGGACTCACGAGTCGATTCACTCAGACTCACTCAGACTCAGAAAGAGCCGTGAGTCTGAGTCTGAGTGAGTCCAGGTGAGTAATATTTTGGTGAGTTTGAGTCCGAGTGAGCCCGGCTGAGAAATATTTTAGTGGGTCTGAGTCTGAGTGAGTCCAGTTGAGCAAAATGTTGCTGAGTCTGATTCCGAGTGAGCTCTAAGGGCAAAATATATTTTATGAGTGAGTCTGAGTGAGCTCTACATTGTTTGCCGACCTATGCGCACAGTACATAGCAGCAGACAGGACGCTAAGGACAGCATGCGTAAACTTTGACGTCAGCATGTACACGAACAGCACACACAAAGACGGATACACACGCGCCGCTCTGGCTCAGCGGCTGCGAACGCCAGCGCCTGTCCAGGCCATGCATACATCACGAACTGGTCTGGAGCCCACCGCCGGGAGCCGCGTGGCCGGAAGGACCACCGTCGGCGCCCGGACCCATTGACACAGATTCGGCGGCGGGCTCTGTTCTCGCCAGGCTCGTTGGTCGTGGTGTATCGCACGGGCGCGGAGGAGGGGAAAAAAACAGAAAAGGATGAACGTTAAGAACACTCGCCACGCACACCTCTGCCGGCCACGTTTCCGTTGCGCGAAGGTGTTAAGGACTGCACGAATTGACGCGATGACCACGCAAGGCGTCCGAGAGCTAGGCTGGCCCAGCCAACCTGTGCACCGCCCGAAATGGCTCGCTGCAGTGCGTGAGGCCGGCTGACGCCGGGGTTATATACTGTTGTTGGAGAGGGGGCGAAGCAGGAGGGCATAATTACTCACGTCCAGCTTTTTCAATCGCATCCTACAGCGCGGCTGTTTACTATCCGACCATCATCTCCGCACCTTGGCTTCACATGACGCACGTCGTCGGAAGGCAAGTTCTGCGTCTGTTGTCATTAAAACGACAACTACACGACGCGAGCCTTATTATCAATATTATTGCTTTATCTTTTTTTTTCTTCCTGGACATTGTGTCGTGTGTGTTATGTGCGCCAGTACAAAGGCTTCTTAACAGACCATTTGATGCATTTTATTATTATTATTATTATTATTACTGTTGTTGTTGTTGTTGTTGTCACGCGCCATGGCTCCATGCTAGCTTTGCTCGTGCCAATTTTTTTGTCACAAAACTTATATGGACAGAAAAGGATGAACGGATGAAACACTTTTGCCGCCGATGTCGGCGCGATCGTGAGGTTCTGTACGAATTCCAAAGGCGATAACATGATGCGTCGTATGCTCTATGCGCGAGTGAAAGCGTGCGAGGGCAGCCGACGATCGCGTTTGAAGCGGAGAGCAAAAGTACCGGCCGTCCTCCTTCATGTGAAAGACTCATATAGGGTTCCTGGAGGAAGGATACGCGGCTTCGGCAGCAACTCCGCCCTTTGATCGGCCGGCCGCGGTCGCTCTATGTTGACAGGGATCAGCATGCGGCTCATACCTTTGTAAGTGCTGCCTTCTCACCGTTTACGTTTAAGCGACAGACAGCAATAAGGTCACTTCGCTCGCTGCAGCGACCTCGTTTTCTTACGCCGGCGTTTTGTTGAATTACGCCAGGTCGGATGCTAAAGCAGTCAGCTGCTAGTCTTACTTCGTATAACATTCCAATTCATTGCTACAGCATTTATTGCTTCGCCCTTGCGGTGAAACAGTGACTTTTTTTTTTGGTAAACAGCACTTTTACCGATGTGAAAGCTGTGAAAAACGAGCGCACGCGAAGTGTGTGACCTGGCCAGACGACGAACTGCAGCTATTGAAGTCCGGATCACGTCTTTTTTTCTGCAGTTTGTGTGATTCGACCGAGCCTTATGTTCAAACCTAGTGACAACGAGTCGGAGGCATGCTCCCTGCAGTCATGTGGCTCCCCAACCGGTTCCTCTCGTGCCCCTCCAGATGACTTTGGTGGCGACATTGCCGGTCTGTGCCGCCTTCTCAAAGACGAGGCGTCGCAACTGCGAGAAGAGAATGAGCGCCTTCGAAAGGGCCATTCCCGCGGTGTTGAGCAATAGATTCGAGTCGTCACCGCCCTTCGAGCTGTGGTACATTTCCTGCACGATGAGCTGACACGCCGTGCGGCCCCACGCCACGGAAGCCGCCTGTGAACTCCCCAACAACTCTCAGCTCTGAAACATATTTGTTGTAACTCCGAGCTGCCCGTGAACTCTGAAACACCTCAGGTAACCAAAATGCGTCCAGCTTTTGTCTCACCGCAAGCTCACCATTACACTTCGGAGCAACGCGCTGCGCCTGCCGCATGCGCCTCTTCGACTAAAGTCATAGTCAGTGAAAAGACGGAAAAGGAAGGCAAAATGCCCGCATCGACTGGAGCCTTGGAGATGTACAGCTTGTCAGTAGCTCAACGGCCGCGACGACCGATGCTAATTTGTTTCGAAGTTGAGCCCGGATAACACTGCTGCTGATCCACGGAGTGTGCTGATCTCAACAGGCACATTGAATCTATGGATACGTCTCACCCCGCCCCCGTTTCTCCTACAAATAAAATGTTCGTTCGTCAGCCATTAGAGAAATCTTAGAGAACACGTTTCTTCATGCGCATCGCTTTTTGTGATTCGCGGCAGGAATTCAATGCGCAGCGGCGCATTTCCTACTCCGTGTTGCCGCGGAATAGATCGAACAGGCTTTGCGGGTGTGGAGATTCCGCAGAAGTGCTTATCCAATTTTCCGTTCGTTTCGTATGAATGTCATAAGAATCAAGTTCGATCGAGTTTCTTGATCGCGATTTGCTCATTTGCACAAGATGCTGAAGGGAGCCAATCGCGATCGAGAAATTTGATCCAGATTGGGGTTCTACCCCGATCCAAAGTGCCAGTGTAACACCCGTATTATTCGCTCTAGGCCGCGTTGTTCAGAAAACGTACTGGCCACTCCAATATTGTCGAGATATATGGACAATTTTCCTCTCCCTGCAGAGATGAGCGTGGGCACGAACAGCACCCCCCGGCATGGCGTCGTTCCTTTCAAGAGCGAAACGTCATACGATGCTCATGCAAACACTAACCCTCCCCCTTTACTCATCTTTTCTTTTGTCTCTCTCTCTCTCTCTCAAGACAACTGAACAGAAGACGGGCTGAAGAGAAGGGCCGAACAGCGACCCAAAATCGAGAGCTCGTCAAGCGGTCTTTGAACTTTCGCCTTTATTCAAAGGAAGCTCCGTCATCGGCTTGCTCTGGTCGCCTCTCTTTCTCCGCGTGCTTGTCGGCAAAAGCACAGCACGGATTCCGAGCAGCCATCATCGAAGAGCTCTCCCAGCGAGAGCCGGAGAACCACAAAAGATGGCACGCGACCCGCCGGGGTGACCCCCGGCTTCTTCTGTGGCGGCCACCGTAAATATTAAGTTGCCCGAAAAACAATGCGAACGGCTGTCCTTCTCAGCCCTATAGCTGAGTGCAGGAAGGTCCGTGAGACCTTTGACCCGTGCTCCGGGACCGAAGTGATCGGAAGGAGGGGGAGGGGGAAGGGGCCAGAAGTACCTTTCGATTAAGTCTACTGGATCGTTTGAAAGCATATTTGCCAAGACCAAGTTCTGCTATTGGGTCGTGTTTATTATTTGTATATGGTCTTCTGCTCTGGCTCGCTTCCTTTTTCTTCCTATCTCTTTCTCTCTCCTTATATGTGTCTCTATCTTACTTTCCCTTTGTGTTTCTTTTCCTTTTCTTCCTCTCCATTTGTTTCTTTCTCTTTCTATGCTATGATTTACTATCTCTCCTACTCCTTTCTCTGCTCCTCACCCTCACGTCTCTCCTCCTCTTCCTCACTTTCCTTTCCCGCCACCTTGCTTTACTACACTACACAAGTCTATGCTAACCTCTGCTAGCGTGCCTGGATAGCCGAGTGCTTAGGACGCTCCCCTTTCGAATCCCGCCGCCTCATCAGAAGCTTTTTCTTGCCATGATCTTCTCTTTCTTCATACTTTTCTTTCTATCTTTCTTTATCTCTTTCTCTCTCTCTCTCTCTCTCTCTCTCTCTCTCTGCACTCGTTCTCTACTCTCAGCCATCAGGGTTATTACAGGCCACGCCGGAGAAGTCTGCGCACATGTTTTGGGAGTGAAGCAGAAGATGAAGAAGAGGGCAAATCGGCGTACGTGTTGTCGGAACGAAGCAGAAGATGAAGAAGAGGACGAAGCGAGCGCGTACCGGTTCATGACGACGATCATTACTGTTCGCACTACTCGAAGCAACTAAAAACTTAAAGAACTCCGCTCTTGTAAACTTTGATATTTTGTGGTCACTTGTGCTCAGCGACCGCCGAATGACTGCAAGAGTACCAGAAGCACTTCTTTTGGGAAAGTCGTCCGTTCATCCGATTTTTGACTGAACATGTGGAAATAGAGAACGTTTGCACCAAAATAGTACCGAAACAGCCGAGTCCGGAAGCAAGAGTTGCGGCGAAAAGAATGTGGCATCGATTGGAAGAATTCCGGTGACGGCGATGAATTTTACAGCGAAGCTGTATACGACTAGGTGCTGGCGGATAGCGTCCGCGGACAAAACGACGGTCAGAGCAACAATTTTCGGCAGTGTATATATATCGGTTTATGTATGAAGCGCCTTAGTAATGGTGCCCCTCGCCACCGCCGATGCCTCTTTCACAAGTGTCGCGATACTCGGCGGCGGCACTTGCCACCAATCGTTGTGCCCCTTTGTCTCGTGACGTAGAGATCGCGCTAGCGCTGTTATCAGCAGTTGCCCTTTGGACTCGCTATGGAACGGGCGCGTGTCGTTCGCTCGTGGGAGGAAGAGCGGCAAGTGAAGGAGCGCCAACGCGCGCATAAGCGCGAATGGGCGCGAAAACGACGTGAAGCAGCTGCCGTAGAACTTGCAGCCGCAGCTGCGGCCGGTGCTTCGAGTTCAACCACCTAGAGTAGCTGCAACTCCCTCACGCGATAAGAGCAGCTCGGCCGCCTGAAGCGCCGACGCGAGCAAAACTGTCGGTGCGACCGGGATCTTTGAATGGATCTATCTTTATTCGCTCAATATATAGTCAATAATCTTAATATATGAAGCCACTATACCAATATTCACTATAACAGACCCACCATAGTCACAGCTTCGCAGGCTTCCATCTTCTCAGCAGTGGAAGGGCTCCGGATTTTTAATAGCGGAGCTGTTTAAGCTTGGCAAACCCGCGATTCGCCTCGACATATATCGAAATCATGGGCGCATGCAACGCAATAGCTCGGCCGGCGCGCGCTCTCTTCGTGCTCTTTTCATCTTCTTCGCTCCTCGAACACGCGTGCCCGGCGAGCGCTCTCCCGCTGCACTGATTAGTCCGGCGGGGGCTGCCATAACTCTCATCGGCGCGAGAACGAGTAAGAGAGAGAGAAAGAAAGAGTGAGATAGAAAGAAAGACAAAGAGAGAAATAGAGAGAAAGAAAGGCAAGAAAGAGGAAAAAAGATACAAAACAGGCAAATAAATAGACAGAGAAAGAAAGAGATAGAAAGAGACAAAAAAGAGAGCAAGACAGAAGAAGAAAGAAAGAGAGTAACAAAGAAAGACAACGAACGAAATAGAGTGAGAGAGAAAGAGATAGAAAGAAAGAGACAAAAAGAGATAGGAAAAAGAGCAAGACAGAAGAAGAAACAAAGAGAGCAACAAAGAAAGACAACGAACGAAATAGAGTGAGAGAGAAAGAGATAGAAAGAAAGAGACAAGAAAGAGATAGGAAAAAGAGAGCAAGACAGAAGAAGAAAGAAAGAGAGGAACAAAGAAAGACAACGAACGAAATAGAGTGAGAGAGAAAGAGATAGAAAGAAAGAGACAAGAAAGAGATAGGAAAAAGAGAGCAAGACAGAAGAAGAAAGAAAGAGAGGAACAAAGAAAGACAACGAACGAAATAGAGTGAGAGAGAAAGAGATAGAAAGAAAGAGACAAAAAAGAGATAGGAAAAAGAGAGCAAGACAGAACAAGAAAGAGAGAGGAACAAAGAAAGACAACGAACGAAATAGTGAGAGAGAAAGAGATAGAAAGGAAGAGACAGAAAAGAGATAGGAAAAAGAGCAAGACAGAAGAAGAAACAAAGAGAGCAACAAAGAAAGACAACGAACGAAATAGAGTGAGAGAGAAAGAGATAGAAAGAAAGAGACAAGAAAGAGATAGGAAAAAGAGAGCAAGACAGAAGAAGAAAGAAAGAGAGGAACAAAGAAAGACAACGAACGAAATAGAGTGAGAGAGAAAGAGATAGAAAGAAAGAGACAAAAAAGAGATAGGAAAAAGAGCAAGACAGAAGAAGAAACAAAGAGAGGAACAAAGAAAGACAACGAACGAAATAGAGTGAGAGAGAAAGAGATAGAAAGAAAGAGACAAAAAAGAGATAGGAAAAAGAGCAAGACAGAAGAAGAAACAAAGAGAGGAACAAAGAAAGACAACGAACGAAATAGAGTGAGAGAGAAAGAGATAGAAAGAAAGAGACAAGAAAGAGATAGGAAAAAGAGAGCAAGACAGAAGAAGAAACAAAGAGAGCAACAAAGAAAGACAACGAACGAAATAGAGTGAGAGAGAAAGAGATAGAAAGAAAGAGACAAGAAAGAGATAGGAAAAAGAGAGCAAGACAGAAGAAGAAAGAAAGAGAGGAACAAAGAAAGACAACGAACGAAATAGAGTGAGAGAGAAAGAGATAGAAAGAAAGAGACAAAAAAGAGATAGGAAAAAGAGAGCAAGACAGAACAAGAAAGAGAGAGGAACAAAGAAAGACAACGAACGAAATAGTGAGAGAGAAAGAGATAGAAAGGAAGAGACAGAAAAGAGATAGGAAAAAGAGCAAGACAGAAGAAGAAACAAAGAGAGCAACAAAGAAAGACAACGAACGAAATAGAGTGAGAGAGAAAGAGATAGAAAGAAAGAGACAAGAAAGAGATAGGAAAAGAGAGCAAGACAGAAGAAGAAAGAAAGAGAGGAACAAAGAAAGACAACGAACGAAATAGAGTGAGAGAGAAAGAGATAGAAAGAAAGAGACAAAAAGAGATAGGAAAAAGAGCAAGACAGAAGAAGAAACAAAGAGAGGAACAAAGAAAGACAAGAACGAAATAGAGTGAGAGAGAAAGAGATAGAAAGAAAGAGACAAGAAAGAGATAGGAAAAAGAGAGCAAGACAGAAGAAGAAACAAAGAGAGCAACAAAGAAAGACAACGAACGAAATAGAGTGAGAGAGAAAGAGATAGAAAGAAAGAGACAAGAAAGAGATAGGAAAAAGAGAGCAAGACAGAAGAAGAAAGAAAGAGAGGAACAAAGAAAGACAACGAACGAAATAGAGTGAGAGAGAAAGAGATAGAAAGAAAGAGACAAAAAGAGATAGGAAAAAGAGAGCAAGACAGAACAAGAAAGAGAGAGGAACAAAGAAAGACAACGAACGAAATAGTGAGAGAGAAAGAGATAGAAAGGAAGAGACAGACAAGAGATAGGAAAAAGAGCAAGACAGAAGAAGAAACAAAGAGAGCAACAAAGAAAGACAACGAACGAAATAGAGTGAGAGAGAAAGAGATAGAAAGAAAGAGACAAGAAAGAGATAGGAAAAAGAGAGCAAGACAGAAGAAGAAAGAAAGAGAGGAACAAAGAAAGACAACGAACGAAATAGAGTGAGAGAGAAAGAGATAGAAAGAAAGAGACAAAAAAGAGATAGGAAAAAGAGAGCAAGACAGAACAAGAAAGAGAGAGGAACAAAGAAAGACAACGAACGAAATAGAGTGAGAGAGAAAGAGATAGAAAGAAAGAGACAGAAAAGATTTAGGAAAAAGAGAGCAAGACAGAAGAAGAAAGAAAGAGAGGAACAAAGAAAGACAACGAACGGAATAGAGTGAGAGAGAAATAGATAGAAAGAAAGAGACAAAAAGAGATAGGAAAAAGAGAGCAAGACAGAAGAAGAAAGAAAGAGAGGAACAAAGAAAGACAACGAACGAAATAGAGTGAGAGAGAAAGAGATAGAAAGAAAGAGACAAAAAAGAGATAGGAAAAAGAGAGCAAGACAGAAGAAGAAAGAAAGAGAGGAACAAAGAAAGACAACGAACGAAATAGAGTGAGAGAGAAAGAGATAGAAAGAAAGAGACAAAAAGAGATAGGAAAAAGAGAGCAAGACAGAAGAAGAAAGAAAGAGAGGAACAAAGAAAGACAACGAACGAAATAGAGTGAGAGAGAAAGAGATAGAAAGAAAGAGACAAAAAAGAGATAGGAAAAAGAGAGCAAGACAGAACAAGAAAGAGAAAGGAACAAAGAAAGACAACGAACGAAATAGAGTGAGAGAGAAAGAGATAGAAAGAAAGAGACAGAAAAGATATAGGAAAAAGAGAGCAAGACAGAAGAAGAAAGAAAGAGAGGAACAAAGAAAGACAACGAACGGAATAGAGTGAGAGAGAAAGAGATAGAAAGAAAGAGACAAAAAGAGATAGGAAAAAGAGAGCAAGACAGAAGAAGAAAGAAAGAGAGGAACAAAGAAAGACAACGAACGAAATAGAGTGAGAGAGAAAGAGATAGAAAGAAAGAGACAAAAAAGAGATAGGAAAAAGAGAGCAAGACAGAAGAAGAAAGGAACAGAGCAACAAAAAAGACAACGAACGAAATAGAGATAGAAAGTAAGAGACAAAAAAGAGATCGGAAAAAGAGAGCAAGACAGAAGAACAAAGAAAGAGAGAAACAAAGAAAGACAACGAATGAAATAGAGTGAGAGAGAAAGAGATAGAAAGAAAGAGACAAAAAAGAGATCGGAAAAAGAGAGCAAGACAGAAGAATAAAGAAAGAGAGGAACAAAGAAAGACAACGAACGAAATAGAATGAGAGAGAAAGAGATAGAAAGAAAGAGACAAAAAAGAGATCGGAAAAAGAAAGCAAGACAGAAGAACAAAGAAAGAGAGAAACAAAGAAAGACAACGAACGAAATAGAGTGAGAGAGACAGAGATAGAAAGAAAGAGACAAAAAAGAGATCGGAAAAAGAGAGCAAGACAGAAGAACAAAGAAAGAGAGGAACAAAGAAAGACAACGAACGAAATAGAGAGAGAAAGAGATAGAAAGAAAGAGACAAAAAGAGATAGGAAAAAGAGAGCAAGACAGAAGAACAAAGAAAGAGAGGAACAAAGAAAGACAACGAACGAAATAGAGAGAGAAAGAGATAGAAAGAAAGAGACAAAAAAGAGAGAGGAAAAAGAGAGCAAGACAGAAGAAGAAAGAAAGAGAGGAACAAAGAAAGACAACGAACGAAATAGAGTGAGAGAGAAAGAGATAGAAAGAAAGAGGCAAAAAAGAGATAGGAAAAAGAGAGCAAGACAGAGGAACAAAGAAAGACAACGAACGAAATAGAGTGAGAGAGAAAGAGATAGAAAGAAAGAGACAAAAAAGAGATAGGAAAAAGAGAGCAAGACAGAAGAAGAAAGAAAGAGAGGAACAAAGAAAGACAACGAACGAAATAGAGTGAGAGTGCTGTACCGTCACCGCTACTTCGGTCTCCATTCGATGCCCCTGGAGCTTCGATCCCGTACCGTGCCATCTACCATGCCGCAAGACGCCGCTCAGCAAACGCCGCCTCCTGCTCCGACCGCTTGTCCCGGTGTCCCCCGCATCCGCGACCCTCCTATCTTCACCGGCGCGGATGGCACCGACGTGGAGGACTGGCTCAAGATTTACGAACGGGTGAGTGTCCCCAATAAATGGGACGAAGCAGGCAAGCTGAGCAACTTGGTTTTCTACCTCGTGGGTGTGGCAGGCATGTGGTACAACAACCATGCATCCGATTTCCCGACGTGGTCCGATTTCAAGACCGCCATCGTCGACGTGTTTGGCCGCCCTGCCGTCCGTAAGCTGCAAGCCGAACAGCGGTTACGTGAACGGGCAGAACAGGCCGGTGAATCGTTCACGAGCTACATTGATGACATCCTTGACTTGTGCAAAAAAGCCGACGCGAGCATGCCGGAGTCTGACAGAATCAGGAATGTTATGAAAGGCATCGACGACGATGCATTCACCATGCTGCTGGCCAAAAACCCTCGCACAGTCGCAGAGGTCATCACGCTGTGCCAAAGCTACGAGAGCTGCACCGGCAGCGCTTGATGACCCGTCGACCGCCATCACGCGATGCTGATCTCGCGGGCTTGTCGGCCATTCCCGACCACTCCACCTTGCTCGCCGAAATCAAGTCGTTCGTGCGTGAGGAAATTGCCCGTCAGGTCTCTCTCCTGGCTTTCGCTCCACCGCAGCATGTTGACCAGCCGCCAACTGCCCTTCTGCCTCCTCTCCGCCAAGCGATTCAGCAAGAAATCGCTGAGGTCATTCCTGAATACCACCAACCGCCTCCAGTGCATGCGCCACTAAGCTACGCGCAAGCTGTAGCCAGGCCGCCCCCAGCGATTTCTGTGGCTGCACCGCGAAGTTACGCCGAAGCCGTCGTCGGACCCCAGGCCTTCGACGAGGCTGTGCCGCCTCCGTACGTCGACGTCGTCCCCAGGCCCCGACTTCTGCCCACAATGCCCTCATATCAGCAGCCGTCTCGTCCATCCCGTTCTGCGACATGGATGGGGCCCGCGAACCGCTGGCGCACTTCCGACAACCGCCCCATCTGCTTCGCGTGCGGTTGCGCCGGTCACGTCGCACGCTACTGCAATCGCATGGAGCCGCCTCGGGTCGCATCAGCCCTCCCCAGCCAATCAAGCCGACCTTATTATGACCAAGCGCCGCCTATGTCACCGACTTCCCGCCCCGCAACATCTACCCGCCGGTCACCGTCTCCACGACGTCGCTCACTGTCGCCGATGCGGCCACGTCCGGTCTCACGTGACCAGAAAAACTAGTCGTCGCAGTCCACGAGGCAAGGGCTGCGACGCTATCGAACTGCGAAAGCTCTCAGCGAAGCCCATCGAACGTGATAGACGTGTTTGTGGACGGTGTTCGCGCATCTGCCCTTATCGACACTGGAGCCGCCGTATCCGTCATGAACGCCAAACTTAGCCGATTACTGCGAAAAGTGACGACGCCACTTTCCGGTCTCTCCCTCCGTACAGCCAGCGCCCAAAGTATCCACCCTACAGCGGTGTGCACCGCCCGCGTCATTATTCAGGATGCTCTCTACGCCGTCGAATTGATCATAAGTCCTGCCTGCTCTCACGACGTCATCCTAGGATGGGATTTTCTCTCCCTCCACGACGCCGTCATTCATTGCGCACCAGCCGAAATAGAGCTCGCACCGTTCTCTGATTGGACGCCGGCAGACAATCCATCGGTTGCGGGCAAGGTACATGTCAAAGACGACACCAAGGTGCCTGCAAACTCGTCAACGGCAGTGTCAGTCTACTGCGCAAGTCTCTCCGACTCCGTTGCGCTCCTCTCGCCATCTGACCGTGTTTGCACGAAGAAAGGCTTGCTGGTGCCTTTCGCGACCGTGCAAGTCAGTCAGGGCAGCACCTCTATTTTTGTAATCAACCCCTCCCCGTACAGTGTCACGTTGGTGCGAGGGGAATGTCTCGGTAGCGTGGAACCCCTTGAAGACGCACAAGTTATGGACGAACCAGATGAAATGCACTGCCACAGTTCCAGTACGCTCGGTGCTGTTTCCACGTCTGGTTCATCACCCGCTGATGTATTTGGTTCCTCCATTGCTGACAACCTTACGCCAGTCCAGCGTTCCCAGCTTCTGGGCCTGTTGGAAGAATTTCGCTCTTCTTTCGATGTCGCTCAAACTTCTCTCGGCCGCACGTCCGCCGTTACGCATCGCATCGACACTGGCACCCAGCCGCCACTGCGGCAACGTCCATATCGCGTATCTCCCACAGAACGCCGTGTAATCAACGAGCAAGTCGACGATATGCTTCGTCGCGATGTTATTCGACCTTCTAACAGCCCCTGGGCGTCTCCTGTCGTTCTTGTTGCGAAGAAGGACGGTTCTGTGCGGTTCTGTGTGGACTACAGACGACTTAACAAGATCACTCGCAAGGACGTGTATCCACTACCGCGAATAGACGACGCGATTGACAGCCTGCAAGGAGCAGAGTTCTTTTCATCTCTCGATTTGCGCTCAGGGTACTGGCAAGTACCTATGGCTGATGACGCTCGACCGAAGACCGCCTTTGTCACGCCCGACGGCTTGTACGAATTCAACGTCATGCCGTTTGGGCTGTGTAATGCGCCCGCCACCTTTGAGCGCATGATGGATACCGTTCTGCGCAACCTGAAATGGCACACATGCTTATGCTACCTCGACGACGTCGTTGTTTTCGCTCCGGACTTCCCCACACATCTTCAACGCCTGCGGCATGTTTTGACGCGTTTGAGCGAGGCCGGTCTACAATTGAATCTCAAGAAGTGCCAATTTGCAGCACGGCAGCTGACAATACTCGGTTACGTCGTGTCCAAGGACGGTATTCTCCCCGATCCCGCTAAGCTTCGGGCCGTGACCGAGTTCCCCAAACCTACGTCCGTCAAGGAACTGCGCAGTTTCGTAGGACTGTGTTCCTACTTTCGGCGCTTCATTCAAAACTTCGCGACTATCATATCGCCGCTGACGAAGCTCCTCGGAAGTACTGGGACGCTCAATTCGTGGTCGTCAGAGTGTGACGAAGCTTTCGCGAAGCTCCGTCGTTTGTTGACGTCGCCTCCCATACTACGCCATTACGACCCTACGGTCCCTACTGAGGTACACACAGACGCCAGCGGTGTTGGCCTTGGCGCTGTCCTTGCGCAGCGCAAGCCAGGGTTCCCTGAATATGTCGTGGCATATGCAAGTCGTACGCTTACCAAAGCCGAGACCAATTACACCGTCACCGAAAAGGAATGCCTGGCGATCATCTGGGCCCTTACGAAGTTCCGACCTTATTTGTATGGTCGCCCATTTGATGTCATCCCCGACCACCATGCACTATGCTGGTTGTCATCATTGAAGGATCCACCAGGCCACTTCGCCTACAGGACTACGACATCCGCGTGCTGTACCGCAACGGACGCCAGCATGCTGACGCCGACGCACTCTCGCGCTCCCCCTTGCCTGACGACAATACCCACAGCTCAATGTCT
Source organism: Rhipicephalus sanguineus (assembly GCF_013339695.2). Taxonomy (NCBI): domain Eukaryota; kingdom Metazoa; phylum Arthropoda; class Arachnida; order Ixodida; family Ixodidae; genus Rhipicephalus; species Rhipicephalus sanguineus. The sequence continues at coordinate 189,542,697 of NC_051176.1, forward strand.
CACAATGCCGTTTCTTCCATCGACATTCACAACCATCGCTACCGAACAGCGCAAGGATCAGTGGATCGCTTCACTGATAGACTTGCTCACTGATCCATCGGCAACACCATCCACTCGCGCGTTGCGTCGTCAAGCCCATCATTTCGCCATTCGCGACGACCTCCTTCACCGACGCAAATTACAACGCCGACGGCCGCCAGTGGCTACTAGTAATACCCCGCAGTCTCCGTTCTGACATATGCGAATCGTTCCACGCTGATCCGCAGAGTGCGCACTCTGGAGTATCGAAAAAATACCACCGCATTCGCCAACGGTACTTTTGGCGAGGGATGTACCGCTACGTGCAGAAGTTCTTTCGCTCGTGCATCGATTGTCAGCGCCGTAAGACTTCAACGCATCAGTCCACCAGCAGGTCTACAACCTTTACCTTGCCCTGACCGGCCGTTTGTGCACGGTGGCATCGATTTGTATAGGCCACTTCCTCCTCTGACGTCGGCTGGTAACCGCTGGGCCATCGTCGCTGTAGACCACCTTACGCGATATGCCGAAACTGCCGCCCTCCCAGCGGCTACAGCGCGCGATGTAGCCTCCTTCCTGCTCCACCGGTTCATGCTGCGCCACGGTCCACCCCAGGAGCTGCTCAGCGATCGAGGCCGTGTCTTCCTGTCGGAAGTCGTCGAAGCCATCCTCAAAGAGTGCCAACGTTGTTCACCCGCAATACTACTGCCTACCACCCGCAGACGAATGGCCTCACCGAACGCTTTAAAAACCGGCACGCTCGGCGACATGCTCTCGATGTACGTCGCCGCCGATCCACACATTGGGATTCGATTCTGCCTTTCGTCACCTACGCCTACAATACCGCCCCTCAAAGCACCACTGGTTTTCTCACCCTTTTTCCTATTGTACGGCAGGCAACCCCGTCGCC